>NW_027893464.1:0-1570 GCF_054177405.1 Leptonychotes weddellii | reverse complement strand
TCAAGTGGTTGGCTCCATAGCTCAGGGGTTAGAGCACTGGTCTTGTAAAATGTTACTCAAAATGTAATGATCCATGATAAAAGCTACAAATTCTTTCAAATCATTTGGTGCTGAGGACAGATTTCTGTAGCTACGGCAAATGTATAAAACACATCTATCATTTTAAAAATCTTAACAAAAAAGAAAAATGATAGGGTGTCTGATTCCTCTTCAACAAAGAGGTTCATGTAACCTTTCAATTGGTACAATTTAGTCACGATGATATCACATACTGAAATCTAATGATGTTGCTTATGAGTAATTTTTTTCTCCTTCTTTTCAATAATAAGAGGAAATATTCAGTACTAATAACACCTGGAGCTTCTACTGATTTAGAGTTTGAAAGGAAAATTAAGTCTGTTTCTTTAATTAGCCCTAATAACTTCTAATAGAAGTAATGGTGTAAACAGTTTCTAGGAGGGGAGCCTAGAAGCAATCTACATCAGTGTCAAACACAAATTGTGCCTAAAGGTTTTGCATTCAAATAACTCAAGCTAAGTTAGGAAGAACTAGTATAATTAAACCTGCATATAAACCAGATTCGGATTAAAAACAATACTTTTTAACGTCAAAGAATATGCAAGTCTCACATCTGAGAGTGGCTGCTTTCAAAAATATGTTTAAGTGAATTTTATTTTAATAACCACAGTATCAAATACTTTATTTTATCAATACATAAAACAGAGTAAGCACATTAAAAATCATAGTATGTATTGAATTATAGATGCAAGAATACCAATTCAGCCTGGAGACATTGCTAGATGCACACACAGTGTTTTCTTCTTGACTCTTCTCGACTAGGTCGAATTTTGGGTTCTAATTTTCAAATTCTGTCTTTTAATGGAAATTTACATTTGCTTCTCCTAGAAGTCAAAGTCACTCTGCACCAGGAACCACAATATCCCCCTTCCAACTCCCCTGGATTACTCTGAGGGTTTCAGGTTCTGCTACTCTGCTTTATCCACTGGCTAAATGCTTAGTCTCACTGTTGCTATCAGCATTCTTTTCTTCGTGATGACTTGGGTTAGTGTTTGCTTGCTCTTGCCTTTTCAGTTGCTGTGACTTCTTTGCAGATTTCATTTTCCACCTCAAGTCAGTCTCTCTCTTTCTCCTTAGTCTCTTAATTTCCTGTTAGCTGAGGAATACAATGAAAACTGTGTTTTTAGCAGGATGTATTCTTTTGCATTGCAAATGACCATTACCAGCATCTATTTTAAAACATTATTTTGTCACTATTTTGAAGAGTGAAAGTATAATAAACCTCATATACTGGCTTTAAATGCGTAGGGGATAGAAAAAAAGAGCAAATGACATGACAATCCTGCCCATAAAGTTACTCAAGTGGTTGGCTCCATAGCTCAGGGGTTAGAGCACTGGTCTTGTAAAATGTTACTCAAAATGTAATGATCCATGATAAAAGCTACAAATTCTTTCAAATCATTTGGTGCTGAGGACAGATTTCTGTAGCTACGGCAAATGTATAAAACACATCTATCATTTTAAAAATCTTAACAAAAAAGAAAAATGATAG
>NW_027893463.1:0-240 GCF_054177405.1 Leptonychotes weddellii | reverse complement strand
TTGCAGACAAAATCTGCTTCATTCTTTGTTATATTGGTTATCAGTGCCTTGGAAAACTTAGGGCAGATGTAGGTCCAACATAAATATCCATCACAAGGAGAAAGGAAGGGAGAAGGAAAAAAGGAAAGGAGAGAGGGAAAGAAGCAAGAGGGGAGGATGGACGGGGAAGGGAATGTAATATATAAAAGAAGAATAGCAGGAGGGGAAGAATGGGGGGGAATCAGAGGGGGAGACAAACTA
>NW_027893462.1:0-240 GCF_054177405.1 Leptonychotes weddellii | reverse complement strand
TGGCACTGTAGTTTTTGGACCTAGCGTGGACTGAGACTTACTGTGTTTTTACATGGAAATGATTAGATCACCCGAGGCTTTCATTTCTGAGATAAATTTATGATGTTTGTCCAAGGCTTAAAAATTTCTGAAGATAGGGACGCCTGAGTGGGTCAGTCCTTTGAGCATCTGCCTGTGGCTCAGGTCCTGATCCCAGGATCGTGGGATCGAGTCCCACATTTGGCTCCTCGCTCAGTGAGG
>NW_027893461.1:0-240 GCF_054177405.1 Leptonychotes weddellii | reverse complement strand
TTTTCCAGTTTCTCTACATAGTTCTCAATTTTTGCTTATATATTTTGATGTTATTAGATGTGTACAAGTTTAGAATTGTTTTATCTTCAAAGTGAAATGACTTTTTATCATTATATAGTAACCTGATTTATATAGTAACTTCTTTTGAATTTGTAATTAACATAGCTGTAATTTTTTTTTGTTAAAATACCTTTTCTCCATTCACTGATTTTTCTGAATTCTTATGTGTCTTTTTTTTTT
>NW_027893460.1:0-240 GCF_054177405.1 Leptonychotes weddellii | reverse complement strand
GAGCCCCTCACTTAACTGGCTATTACGGGCATCAACTGAGGAAAGGTCAGATTACGACACCTGTGGGGGATTTTTGTATTCCAGGGGAGAGTTCAAAAGGCCCAGACGTTTGTAAGACAGGGAGAAATGATTCTACAGTAATAGAGTGACCGTTGATGGCATGCAAGATTCATTCATGGCAAGATTCATGCTCTGCTCCTGTAGGGGAGGTAAAGTAGTAATCTCTTTCTCTGTCTCTGT
>NW_027893459.1:0-240 GCF_054177405.1 Leptonychotes weddellii | reverse complement strand
GATGCCCTGCCACTTTCTAGAAGTAGCCACGTGGGTAATTCTTGTGGGTACAGTGGTGCCAAAGCCATGCAATAGTGGGTGGAATAATGATATATTCCACTTGTCTCTCACCTGTGCCACTAATGTGGTAAGAGACTGTTGAATGCTAATAACAACAACGAAACTAGCTTTTTAAAGATCGGCATCCAGAAAAATCTCCTGGGCAAAAAGAATCCAAGCATAAAAGCCAGTGAGCTATAT
>NW_027893458.1:0-240 GCF_054177405.1 Leptonychotes weddellii | reverse complement strand
CCTCCCCATGCTCCTGGGATATTCAGGATTTCTCCCAGCCGCCCATGGGAACCCAGGGGCCCCAGGGGGCCAAACCACTCTCCAGTGTGTGACATCAGCAGTTACTGTCACACGTGCAGAAAAGGTGGGAAAGGTTACATGTCAGTGAAGGGCGCATCCAAATAGAGGATTTTATGTGACCATTTCATGTTAAAACAACCTGAATAGGTCAATAACCAGTAATGAGACTGAAGCAGTGAT
>NW_027893457.1:0-240 GCF_054177405.1 Leptonychotes weddellii | reverse complement strand
TAAAAGTATAAATTCCTGTGCATCATCCTAGATCCATGGAATTGGATTCTCCTTGTTGGGGGGGTAGTTTAGGAATGAACATTTTTAACAGGCTCCCTCCATGCACTGTTAATAGTTTTAAAGTTAAGAATCACTGCCCTGTTGAATCACAGATCTGTACCTCTGAAACCAATAATACATTATATGTTAAAAAAAAAAAAAAGAAGAAGAAGAAAATAGCAGGAAGGAAAGAATGAAGGG
>NW_027893456.1:0-240 GCF_054177405.1 Leptonychotes weddellii | reverse complement strand
GTATCCAAGTACATGTCTATTGAAAGTGGAAATCCTGGAGGCTGGTGGAATTAGAAAAATACAGAGCATGGAAGGCATGGTGTTTTAAGCAGTCAAGTAACGATTTCCACTATTTTTCTCTAGTCCCCTCCATAATCATTCAGCTTCTGCTTTTGCTTGGTTTCTTGTTACATCCCTCTTTCTTTTTTCCCTTTTTTTTAAAAAAAAGATTTTATTTATTTATTTGAGAGAGCATGAGAG
>NW_027893455.1:0-240 GCF_054177405.1 Leptonychotes weddellii | reverse complement strand
GGCCAGGTGTGAGGATGGCTTAGCAAAATCCAAGCCCCCCCCCCCGCCACCCAGTGGAAGGAGCTTTTTGCCAAGGGGCGTGAGGACAGTGACTCCTTATGGAAAGGCCAGACCCCTGACCATCTGCCCAAGGCCCCGTGCTGCGGAGAAAGCCCGGAGAGTCTGTGAGCCCAACCCATGCCCCAAGGGTCCAGAAAACGGGGCTCCGCTAGCAGAATCTGAAATTGCAGGGGGGAAGGG
>NW_027893454.1:0-240 GCF_054177405.1 Leptonychotes weddellii | reverse complement strand
GAAACGAGCCTAGTGCAACCATACTTTCCTCTATGCTAACCAAATTTCGCAAGCTCCACGTGCCTGGTGGCCACCACAGAGGGACAGCACGCCTTTAGAACATCTAGAAGATGAGCGAGGTGGATATCAGCAAATCAAGTGTCTGAGCTGGGTACTGATGCCTGTCCATACGCTTCCTGTATTTTTGACTGGAGATAATAAACAACTGAACCATATGGTTCTCTCTCATGGAAATTCCTT
>NW_027893453.1:0-1570 GCF_054177405.1 Leptonychotes weddellii | reverse complement strand
ACTTCCAATACTATGTTGAATAGCAGTGGTGATAGTGGACATCCCTGCCGCGTTCCTGACCTTAGGGGAAAAGCTCTCAGTTTTTCCCCATTGAGAATGATATTCGCTGTGGGTTTTTAATAGATGGCTTTTATGATACGAGGTATGTACCCTCTATCCCTATACTCTGAAGAGTTTTCATCAAGAAAGGATGCTGTACTTTGTCAAATGCTTTTTCTGCATCTATTGAGAGGATCATATGGTTCTTCTTCCTTTTCTTAATGTATTGTATCACACTGATTGATTTGCGCATGCTGAACCAACCTTGCAGCCCAGGGATAAATCCCACTTGGTTGCGGTGAATAATTCTGTTAATGTACTGTTGGATCCTGCTGGCTAGTATTTTGGTGAGAATATTTGCATCCATGTTCATCAAGAATATTGGTCTGTAATTCTCCTTTTTAAAAAAATGGGGTCTTTGTCTGGTTTTGGGATCAAGGTAATGGTGGCCTCATAAAACGAGTTTGGAAGTTTTCCTTCCATTTCTATTTTTTGGAACAGTTTCAGAAGAATAGGTATTAATTCTTCTTGAAATGTTTCGTAGAATTCTCCCGGCAAGCCATCTGGCCCTGGGTTTTTGTTTGTTGGGAGATTTTTGATGACTGCTTCAATTTCCTTAGTGGTTATAGGTCTGTTCAGGTTTTCTATTTCTTCCTGGTTCAGTTTTGGTAGTTGATACATCTCTAGGAATGCATCCATTTCTTCCAGGTTATCTAATTTGCTGGCATAGAGTTGCTCGTAATATGTTCTTATAATTGTATTTCTTTGGTGTTGGTTGTGATCTCTCCTCTTTCAATCATGATTTTGTTGATTTGGGTCTTTTCTCTTTTCTTTTTTATAAGTCTGGCCAGGGGTTTATCAATCTTGTTAATTCTTTCAAAGAACCAGCTCCTAGTTTTGTTGATCTGTTCTACTGTTCTTTTGATTTTTATTTCATTGATCTTTATTATTTGTCTTCTCCTGCTGGGTTTAGGCTTTATTTACTGTTCTTTCTCCAGCTCCTTTAGTTGTAGGTTTAGGTTGTGTACTTAAGACGTTTCCTGTTTCTTGAAGAAAGCTTGAATTGCTATATACTTTCCTCTTAGGACTGCCTTTGCTGCAACCCAAAGACTTTGAACAGTTGTGTTTTCATTTTCATTGGTTTCCATGAATTTTTTAAGTTCTTCTTTAGTTTCCTGGTTGACCCCTTCATTCTTCAGTAGGATGCTCTTTAGCCTCCATGTATTTGAGTTCCTTCTGACTTTCCTCTTGTGATTGAGTTCTAGTTTCAAAGCATTGTGGTCTGAAAATAGGCAGGGAATGATCCCAATCTTTTGGTACCGGTTGAGACCTGATTTATGACCTAGGATGTCATCTATTCTGGAGAATGTTCCATGGGCACTAGAGAAGAATGTGTATTCTGTTGCTTTGTGATGGAATGTTCTGAATATACCTGTGAAGTCCATTTGGTCCAGTGTGTCATTTAAAGTCTTTATTTCCTTGTTGATCTTTTGCTTAGACGATCTGTCCATTTCAGTGAGGGGGGTGTTAA
>NW_027893452.1:0-240 GCF_054177405.1 Leptonychotes weddellii | reverse complement strand
TCCCTGTCATACTTCCGCACGCCAGATTTTATTGTGTTTTCTTATCCACAGCTGGAGAGATGGGGGGCCCTGCTTGTGGAATTTGAGGTTCCCCTCATCACAGACCCGAAGTGGCCAGCCCAGCGGCAGAACGTGGTCTTAGAAGATGATGTCATTCAGTTCTTGCCATCCACGGAATGCTCGCTGCGACCTGGGGACACGGTGCTTGCCCCCTGGGAGCCAGACCGACAGCGGTATGGC
>NW_027893451.1:0-240 GCF_054177405.1 Leptonychotes weddellii | reverse complement strand
TTTTTAACAAAAGTATATTTACTCGAGTTTAAAGAGTTATGGGCTGTTTTTGTTTGTTTCTGGATTTGTCCCCTCCCCCCACCCCCCTAAATGAGGATGACCTAGAAGACAAGAAGTAGCAGACAGGAAAGGATGGCAGCCATTCAAGATACCAATGATTTCCCAGAAACAACCTTATTTAAAGTCTTTCTAGATGTGATCACATGTGGTAAACCACTGACTTGATGCAATATGTGATTT
>NW_027893450.1:0-240 GCF_054177405.1 Leptonychotes weddellii | reverse complement strand
CTTGGCAGGGAGTCTGCTTCTCCCTCTGACCCTCCTCCCTTTCATGCTCTCTGTCTCTCATTCTCTCTCTCTCAAATAAATAAATAAAATCTTTAAAAAAAAAAAAAAAAAAAAAACACTGCAAATACATTCCTTCCTAAGTTGTGAAATCAAATGACTGAATTTAGAGCAGGTAGAGCACACTATAAGCCCTCAAAAAATTTTTCACTTATTATTTTTGTTACTTAAATGTTGATAGGT
>NW_027893449.1:0-240 GCF_054177405.1 Leptonychotes weddellii | reverse complement strand
GACCACCTAGTATCTTGTGCCCTCCAGAGTCTTTGGGGACCGATGGTTGGGCTCCAGGGAAGGAGTCAAAGGAGAAAGTGTACATGGATGGTGTGTGTGCATGTGTATGTGTGTGCTGTGTGCGCACATGTATGTGCGTGGTGTGTGTGCACATGTATGTGTGTGCTGTGTGCATTCACGTATGCTATCTCTGTGTGCATGTGTATGTGCTGGTGTGTGTGCATGTGTATGTGCTGGTGT
>NW_027893448.1:0-240 GCF_054177405.1 Leptonychotes weddellii | reverse complement strand
CTCGGTCATGGTGGGCACCACCAAAAATGACCCAATATCTACTTTTACTCCAATATCTGCTTTTACTCCAGTTTCTTTGCTGATGACAAGTCTCGACCTGCTCTGCTCCTCTCCCTTTCTGCCTAAAAGTTATCAACCTGAAATTATCCTGAGCCACGGACCCAGAACAAATTCTTGCTCCTTGCAGCCCTCCTAAAGGGCCGCTCGGGATAAGCGCACATGTGGGGTCCTCACCCGATG
>NW_027893447.1:0-240 GCF_054177405.1 Leptonychotes weddellii | reverse complement strand
TCTGAAAATAGGCAGGGAATGATCCCAATCTTTTGGTACCAGTTGAGACCTGATTTATGACCTAGGATGTGATCTATTCTGGAGAATGTTCCATGGGCACTAGAGAAGAATGTGTATTCCATTGCTTTGGGGTACATCTAAATGCCTTTATTTAATACCCCAAGATAGCCTCTTGCCCAATGGACAATTACCTATGGTAGTTAATATGACAGGGTGAAATGACAGTGGAACTGTTTATTA
>NW_027893446.1:0-240 GCF_054177405.1 Leptonychotes weddellii | reverse complement strand
TCCGCGCACAGATTTTCCATGGCTGGGGTTGGTATTTCTATTTTTTTTTTTTTTTAAGTTTTTATGTATTTGTTTGCCAGAGAGAGAGAGCTCAAGCAGGGGGAGTGACAGGGAGAGGGAGAAGCAGGCTCCCCACTGAGCAAGGAGCTGGATGTGGGACTCAATCCCAGGACTCTGGGATCATGACCTGAGCCGAAGGTAGACGCTTAACTGACTGAGCCACGCAGGCATCCCTGGGGT
>NW_027893445.1:0-240 GCF_054177405.1 Leptonychotes weddellii | reverse complement strand
GGCAGTGAAGATACTTTATATCTGGGTGTTCCCAATTATTGCCTCTTGCCCCTTGTGACTTTGCTCTAATTTATTTCAGCTATCTATATCCATCACCCAATCCATAGTTACTTTTATTTATTTAAACCATTATTTTCTAAATTTATTAAGAATATAAAAAATAGAAGGTTTTATTTTACCCTATTATTCCTTCTCCAACGTTCTTCCTTTCTTTTTTTAAATTTAATTTTATTATGTTAT
>NW_027893444.1:0-240 GCF_054177405.1 Leptonychotes weddellii | reverse complement strand
TCTGCCTACTTGTGCTATCTCTCTGTCAAATAAATAAATTAAAAAAAAAAAAAAAAGAAAGAGTTCTGGAACGAGGGAGTGGGGATGGTTGCGTTGTGAATGTGCTTCATGTTACTGAGCTGTACAGTGCAAAATGGTGAAGAAGGTGAACTTTATAGTGTATTTTATCACACTTAAAAGAAAGTAAAAAAAAAAAAAAGAGTGAATGATGCCCACCACACACTCTAGCCCTTTATCAAC
>NW_027893443.1:0-240 GCF_054177405.1 Leptonychotes weddellii | reverse complement strand
TTATTTTAAAAAATAATTTCTCAGACTCATAGTCTTAGAGCAGTGATAGCCCTATATCTTTACTGACTGAACATATTAGTTTAAAAATGTAATGTTAGGGCTCCTGGGTGGCTCAGTTGGTTAAGTGACTGCCTTCGGCTCAGGTCATGATCCTGGAGTCCCTGGATCGAGTCCCGCATCGGGCTCCCTGCTCGGCAGGAAGTCTGCTTCTCCCTCTGACCCTCCCCCCTCTCATGTGCT
>NW_027893442.1:0-1570 GCF_054177405.1 Leptonychotes weddellii | reverse complement strand
TTGTGCAAGACTGTTGAATCACAGACCTGTACCTCTGAAACAAATAATACATTATATGTTAAAAAAAAAAAAAAAAAGAAGAAGAAATGGCAGGAGGGGAAGAATGAAGGGGGGAAAATCGGAGGGGGAGATGAACCATGAGAGACGATGGACCCTGAAAAACAAACTGAGGGTTCTAAAGGGGAGGGGATGGGAGGATGGGTTAGCCTGGTGATAGGTATTAAAGAGGGCATGTTCTGCATGGAGCACTGGGTGTTATATGCAAACAATGAATCATGGAACACTACATCAAAAACTAATGATGTAGTGTATGGTAATTAACATAATATAACAATAAAAAAAAATAAATAAAGTAACGTAAAAAAAGAAAAGAAAAAAATTATTTTTTTCTATTTCTGTGAAAAGTGCCATTGGAATTTTTATAGGAATTGCAGTGAATCTATTAATAGCTTTGGATAGTATAAATTTTTAAAAATATTAATTCTTTCAATCTATCAACATGGTATAGCTTCCAAATGTTTGTGTCTTCTTTGATTTCTATCACCAAAGTCTTACAGTTTTCAGTGTATAGATCTTTAATCTTGGTTAAATTTATTCCTAAGTATTTTATTGTTTTTGTTACTAAACAAACAAACAAACAAAACTTATTGTAGTTTTCATTGTTTTCTTTATTTCTTTTTCAGAGGTTTTGTTAGTGTGTAGAAATGCAACTGATTTCTGTATATTGATTTTATGTCCTTCCACTTAACTGAATTTAACAGTTTTTTGGAGGAGTCTTTAGAGTTTTCTATATGTAAGATCATATTATCTGCAAACAAAAACAATTTTACTTCTTTCATTTTGATTTGAATGCCCTTTATTTCATTTTCTTGCCTTATTGCTCTGGTCAGGGCTTCTACTACTGTGTTGAAAAGGAGTAGTGAGAGTGAACATTCTTGTCTTCTTCCTGATCTTACAGGAAAAACTTTAAATCTTTCACCATTGAGTATAATGTTAGTTGTGGATTTGTCATAAATATGTTGAGATATGTCCTTTCTCTACTGAATTTGTTGAGCATTTTAATTATGAAAGGATGTTGTATTTGATCAAATGCTTTCACTATATTTATTGAGATGATCATATTATTTTGATATATCATGTTATTAATGTGTTGTATCACATTTATTGATTGTGTATGTTTAATGTCCTTGCATCCCAGGGATAAATCCCACTTGATCATGATGTATGATCCTTTTAATGTGTGGTTGAATTAGATTTGCTAATATTTTGTTGAGAATTTTGTTTGTTTGTTTTTTTATTTATTTTTATTTTTTTATTATTATGTTAATCACCGTACATTACATCATTAGTTTATGATGTAGTGTTCCATGATTCATTGTTTGTGCATAACACACCGTGCTCCATGCAGAACATGCCCTCTTTAATACCCATCACCAGGCTAACCCATCCTCCCATCCCCTCCCCTTTAGAACCCTCAGTTTGTTTTTCAGGGTCCATCGTCTCTCATGGTTCATCTCCCCCTCCGATTTCCCCCCTTCATTCTTCCCCTCCTGCCATTTCTTCTTCTTTT
>NW_027893441.1:0-240 GCF_054177405.1 Leptonychotes weddellii | reverse complement strand
GGAATTTCTTGCCCTGGGTCTCTCCCTGCCAAGTTGTCTCGGGTTGGCTGTGTTCCTCTTCCGAAAGTTCTCAGCTTCTGTCAGGAGGCCCTCTTTATATAGCTACTTTGTGTAAGTAACAGGTAAATCCTCTTTCCCATCACCCCTTCAGTCCTAGGGAGGGTAAAGATACTTACTGGTTTCCCTAAACCCTAGCCACACATTTTCCTTTTATTAAATGCTCTTCAATTACTCAGTTTG
>NW_027893440.1:0-240 GCF_054177405.1 Leptonychotes weddellii | reverse complement strand
TGGACATCTTGGCTCTTTCCATAGTTTGGCTATTGTGGACGTTGCTGCTATAAACATTGAGGTGCACGTACCCCTTCAGATCACTACATTCGTATCTTTGGGGTAAATACTCAGTAGTGCAATTGCTGGGTCATAGGATAGCTCTATTTTCAACTTTTTGAGGATTAAGTTGCTTTTACAGAGTATTTCTTTGAGGAAAAACATGAACAGGAAAACATGTTTATATGAATTTTTCATCTA
>NW_027893439.1:0-240 GCF_054177405.1 Leptonychotes weddellii | reverse complement strand
TCAACATCTGGCTGTCAAAGAAAATGATGGCATTTTAGGCTTTTTGATATGTAGTACATATTAGAATTGGTTAATACACGCAAAGCACTTTCCGCAGTGACCAGCTCCAAAGTAAATGCTAAATTATCAGCTGCTACTGAGTTGGATCTTAACTAGGGAAAGTCCCCGTGTTGAATGGGAGACACCGGTCTCATACTTCATGTGTCACACATTTACTATATGCTTTACAAGAATCTCCTC
>NW_027893438.1:0-240 GCF_054177405.1 Leptonychotes weddellii | reverse complement strand
TTTAAGATTTTATTTATTTATTTGAGAGAGAGAGAGATCAGGAGCAGGGGAAGAGGGAGAAGCAGACTCGCCGCCGAGGAGGGAGCCCAATGCTGGGCTTAATCCCAGGACCCTGAGATCATGACCTGAGCCGAAGGCAGATGCTTAACTGACTGAGCCCCCCAGGCGCCCCTCAAGCTGTACCTTCTTTTTTTTTTTTATTCTTATGTTAATCCCCATACATTACATCATTAGTTCTAG
>NW_027893437.1:0-240 GCF_054177405.1 Leptonychotes weddellii | reverse complement strand
ATGAAGTGTCCCATGATTCATTGTTTGTGCATAACACCCAGTGCTCCATGCAGAACGTGCCCTCCTCAATACCCACCACCAGGCCAACCCATCCTCCCACCCCCCTCCCCCCCAGAACCCTCAGTTTGTTTTTCAGAGTCCATCGTCTCTCATGGTTCGTCCACCCCTCCGATTTCCCCCGCTTCATTCTTCCCCTCCCACTACCTTCTTCTTCTTCTTTTTTTTTTCTTAACATATATT
>NW_027893436.1:0-240 GCF_054177405.1 Leptonychotes weddellii | reverse complement strand
TTTTTATTGCATGTCTCATCTCAACTCTGCTTGCCAAACATCATAAGATTAATCCGAACAGTTCTCCATGAGGTAAGTGAGTGCAGATCTGACAATAAGCATGATTGTCCCCAGTGCCTGGCTTCAGGAATTGCAAAAGGGAAAGGTGAAATGAGTTTCATGAAGCAGACATAAAGAGAGTTGTGTTCAGTTATAAAGCCAAAGTAACTGAGACAAATGAAATCAGGAAAGCTAAAAAAG
>NW_027893435.1:0-240 GCF_054177405.1 Leptonychotes weddellii | reverse complement strand
TCTTTGGTTAGATTTATTCCTAGGTATCTTATGGTTTTGGGTGCAATTGTAAATGGGATGGACTCCTTAATTTCTCTTTCTTCTGTCTTGTTGGTGTATAGGAATGCCACTGACTTCTGTGCATTGATTTTATATCTGCAGGGGGGTTTTTATAAGTACTTGACAGTCAGTATACTTACATCCTTTAATGTGAACACTTGCACAACGTTTTTTCCCTGTGTTTTTGAGTCCACCCCTCAT
>NW_027893434.1:0-240 GCF_054177405.1 Leptonychotes weddellii | reverse complement strand
CTCCAGGATCATGACCTGAGCCGAAGGCAGTCGCTTAACCCACTGAGCCACCCAGGCGCCCTATATACCTTTATTTAAAAAATACTTTATTGCTGGGGTGCCTGGGTGGCTCAGTGGGTTAAGTGTCTGACTTTGGCTCAGGTCATGATCTTGGGGTCCTGGGATGGAGCCCTGCTCATTGGGCTCTGCACTCAGCAGGGAGTCTCTCTCTCTCTCCCTCTGCCCCTGCTCGTGTTCTCT
>NW_027893433.1:0-240 GCF_054177405.1 Leptonychotes weddellii | reverse complement strand
TCTCTCTCATTCTCTGTCTCAAAAAAAAAAAATGTTTCTTTGCCATCACTACATTCATGATCAATTCTTGCTGCTGTCCTTTCTTCAGTTTCTTTCTTAATTATTCATATTTCAGTTTTAGAGCCTCTTCTCAATGGCCAATCATTTTATTAAATCTTTAGATTTCAATCTAGAAAAGGAAAACTGAGTGACTTCATAATGCTCTGTGACAGATTACTATACGAGTTAGGAGGAACGGCT
>NW_027893432.1:0-240 GCF_054177405.1 Leptonychotes weddellii | reverse complement strand
TTTAACAAATTTTACTGAGAGACGTGAGGCATCAGACACTGTTCTAGGTGTTCTGCACAAAACAGAGACTCCTGGCCTCGTGGAACTCAGGTCCTGCTGGCCTCTCCCTCCCCTCCCACAACTACACGTGTACCGCAGTGCTTCTGGTTCTCCTGATCGACATCCCACCCGGGGATGCAGACGCATTCTGATGCTGGGCTGTCATCTCTGCTCCAGTGCCCACCTGTGAAGCCGCCAACT
>NW_027893431.1:0-1570 GCF_054177405.1 Leptonychotes weddellii | reverse complement strand
TCCTGTCACCTCCAGACCCAGATTGGACTCGAAGGGATAGGTTCTGGGCTGCTCACCCCTCTTCCCTGCCCCGTGACTCTCCCACCCTCCACCCTAGCAGAGCCCAGAGGGATTAGCTGTCGGGAGGCGAGGGGTGGGGCTCCAGGGTCTGCTCTCACCCCCTTAGCCCTGTGCCCAGGTGGGGGACACACTGAACACCACATACGAAAACCACGACTGCTCAAGACAGAAGAGAAAGATTTCTTCCCGCCTTTTGAGCAAGGAACCCTGTTCAGGGCGATTGGTGTGACCGGGTCCCTGCGGGCTCCCTCCCTTCCCCCTCCCACTGCCCTCCTGGGAGGAGTCCTTGAAGGAGCTCCCATCTCAGGCCTGCTCCCAGGAACTGCCCTGCTGTCCACCAGGCATGTCTCCTGTGGGGCCTCCCCTGAGACACTGTGGCAGCCCCGCCCCGTCCTTCCTTACCTCCTTCTGCCCCCTGCCCTTCACCTCCGCCAGCCAACTCCAACCTTGAATGACACCTCCTCTGGGAACTTCTGGAACCTCTCCTGGTCTGACCTGCATCTCGTACCTGCTCCACATTCTCCTGGCCTCCGTGACGTGGCCTCCTTTCCCTCTCTCCTGAGAAACATGCTCCCTAGTGCATGAGCTGAACTGTGTCCCCCCCAAATGCACATGCTGAGGTCCTCCCGCAGCACCCCAGAATATGGCTGTAAGTGGAGGTAGGGCCTTTAACGATGTGATTAGGGTAAAGTGAGGTCACTGGGGTGGGCCTGATCCCATAGGTCCTTACAGCATGAGGGGATCAGGACACAGACACACAGAGGACGACCACATGAGGACATGGGGGGAGGAGACGGTGTCTACAGGCCACGGAGGGAGGCCTCAGGGGAGCCAACCTGCCCACGCCTGGATCTCAGACCTCCAGCCCCCAGAAGCCGAGGAGCCACGTTTCTGTTGTTTAAGCCACTGGTCTGGTGCTTCTCATGGTGGTGGAGCCGACCAGTGCGGTTAGGCAGCTTGGCTTCTCCGCCCCAGGCAGATCCCCCAGGGACTGTCACCGCAGGGACTGATGTTGGTATGTGCATGCGATCCTCCCATGAGAACCCCTTCCTCCCTTCCATCCGGCTGCC
Source organism: Leptonychotes weddellii (assembly GCF_054177405.1). NCBI lineage: Eukaryota > Metazoa > Chordata > Mammalia > Carnivora > Phocidae > Leptonychotes > Leptonychotes weddellii. Next base: position 440 of record NW_027893431.1, on the reverse strand, counting down.
GTCAGGACCAGCTTGGCCTACGGAATGTGGTGGCAGGTTCCCAACCTGGGGCGTGAGAAGCCATGCGGCTTGCCATGTGGGTGTCTCGGAGCACTTGCTCTGGGAACCCAGCACCACCCGAGAAAAGCCCCAGCCACACGGAGAAGCTGCACGGAGGCTCTGTGGTCAACAGCCCCAGCTGAACTCCCAGCCAACTGCCAGCATCAGCCGCCAGCCACGGGAGTGGCCAACCTGGACATCCAGCCCAGTCGAACCTTCAGATGACAGCAGTCCACCCAACATCCTATGGCAGCCATGTGTGAGACCCAAGGGAGAACCTCCCAGCTGAGCCCCATCGAACCATAGAACCACAGAACACAGTGATACATTCTTGTTTTAAGCCACTAAATTATGGTGTGGGTTGTTATAACAGCAGTAGATAACCAGAATACCCTTAAGAG
>NW_027893430.1:0-240 GCF_054177405.1 Leptonychotes weddellii | reverse complement strand
ATCCACACACACACACACACACATTCTCTGATTGGTTTGAAGCTCCTCTCTGGAATCACCACGGCTCTGATAAGCTGAGTGTGAAAAACACCACACTAGTGAATTCTCTGAAGTATGTTGCTATGGTCTAAATGTTTGTGCCCCCCCAAATCCATACATTAAATCCTAATTCCCACTGTAGTGGTAGTAGGAGGTGGGAAGTGATTAGGTCAGAAGAGTGGAACCCTCGAGAATGGGATT
>NW_027893429.1:0-240 GCF_054177405.1 Leptonychotes weddellii | reverse complement strand
ATTTTTTAAAGATACCAGATTCTATTCACTTTGGTGACCTGCTTATTAAACTGGTCAGTACACTTCTCTTGTGTTTTTTGAAGAAGTTAGAAAGAATTGTGACTTCTCTGTGGATTTATGAAGGGAAAAGAAGTGGGGAGGTGAGGACAACTTCCTTCCATTTTGTAATATTTATTCAGAAAAACCTATGTTATCTCTACGTATGGAAGTAGTTTATCAATTCTTTAGGAAAAGAACACT
>NW_027893428.1:0-240 GCF_054177405.1 Leptonychotes weddellii | reverse complement strand
GTATATTGGAGCAAATTACAGCAGAGAACTTCCCTAATTTGGGTAAGGAAACAGGCATCAGAATCCAGGAAGCACAGAGAATACCTCTCAAAATCAATAAAAATACGTCAACACCCCAACATCTAATAGTAAAACTTACGAGTCTCAGAGACAAAGAGAAAATGGTGAAAGCAGCTCGGTAGAAGAGATCTGTAACCTATAATGGTAGAAACATTTGATTGGCAACAGACCTATCCACAG
>NW_027893427.1:0-240 GCF_054177405.1 Leptonychotes weddellii | reverse complement strand
CCTCACTGAGCGAGGAGCCAAATGTGGGACTCGATCCCACTATCCTGGGATCAGGACCTGAGCCACAGGCAGATGCTCAAAGGACTGACCCACTCAGGCGTCCCTATCTTCAGAAATTTTTAAGCCTTGGACAAACATCATAAATTTATCTCAGAAATGAAAGCCTCGGGTGATCTAATCATTTCCATGTAAAAACACATAAGTCTCAGTCCACGCTAGATCCAAAAACTACAGTGCCAT
>NW_027893426.1:0-240 GCF_054177405.1 Leptonychotes weddellii | reverse complement strand
TTCGGTATAGACCAAGTAGATAAAGTTATCAGAAAGGATTAATTTGGTCCCAATCTATATGTAATTGAGCTGCCACGTTTGGTACACTGGCTATTAAAGTTTTAGACTAGAGCGTACAGCTCCTCTTTCAGTTAGGATTGAAATTTCAAGACTAACTGGAGAAAGCTTTAAGAATACATGAGGCTCTGAGAAACAAACTGAGGGTTCTAGAGGGGAGGGGGTGGGGGGATGGGTTAGCCT
>NW_027893425.1:0-240 GCF_054177405.1 Leptonychotes weddellii | reverse complement strand
TTTAGGGGTTAAATGCTAGGAATTGGAGGCTGATCCTCCTGAGTGCCAATGCTAGCCCTGAAATGTATTTTTTTTTTTAAGATTTTATTTATTTTAGAGAGAGAGAGAGAGCACCAGCAGGGGTGGGGTGGGGGAGAGGGGAGAGGCAAAGGAAGAGGGAAAGAGAGAATCCCAAGTAGACTCCATGCTGAGCATGGAGTCTGACTCAGGGCTGGATCCCAGGACCTGAGATCATGACCT
>NW_027893424.1:0-240 GCF_054177405.1 Leptonychotes weddellii | reverse complement strand
GGGCAAGTGGAGTATACACTCATTCTAGATAACTGTGACACTCTTGGATATAGTGATGTTGTCAGCCACACTAAGGAAATACGTACTTTTTCCTTCTGTGCCTGTTTGGGGAGTTGTGGCCTGCCAAAAATAAACCTTCATTGCTCTCTCTGCTCAAGAGACCGATACCAATAAAGGAGCAAAGAAATTAAAAAAAAAAAACAACTTGGGGTGCCCTGCCTGGCTGGCTCAGTCACTACT
>NW_027893423.1:0-240 GCF_054177405.1 Leptonychotes weddellii | reverse complement strand
GATATATATGAAATCCAGAGTAGTGGCTATCTCAGCGGTGGGGGATCAGAACACAAGGAGGATGTTCACTATATCACTATATTCTTTTATTTTTATACATTGAGAATATAATCATGTATTCCTTGTATAATAGAATATAAGTTTAGATTGACTCTAATTTTAAAGAGAGCCTGCCAAATTTAATTTTTAAAATAAACACTGAATTGCAATCAATAGAGGTTGAATTGGGATATGGAGGGG
>NW_027893422.1:0-240 GCF_054177405.1 Leptonychotes weddellii | reverse complement strand
AGCACTCTGAAAATACATTTTCAACTTGTATGTTTCTATGATACACTATGAAAGACATAAAACTCAGTATGTGAGTAGTTAACAGAAAATAAACACATAAATAAATACATGCTATTCAGCCCTACTCACAATTACAGAAGTGAAACTAAAACCACTGGCTATAATCTTTCATTTCTCAGACTGAAAGTTATGGGAAAAGGGTCTCTCTCACATGGGAATGTAAATTGTATAATTTCTATT
>NW_027893421.1:0-240 GCF_054177405.1 Leptonychotes weddellii | reverse complement strand
TTAGGTTTTGCTGCCTACATACTGTCTCTGCCCACGTATCCTTTTTTTTTTTTTTTTTTTACAACCTTTAAAAATGTGAAACTATTGGCTTGCTTCAGGGCCAAACATGTATAGATACTGGGCTGGAATTGGCCTGTGGAGGTAGAATCTGTGGCCACCTGCTCTAAGGCACCCTCAGGAATTGATTCCATTAAAGCAATTGACACTTACCTCAGAGACTGTTCACACCTAGAGAAAACA
>NW_027893420.1:0-1570 GCF_054177405.1 Leptonychotes weddellii | reverse complement strand
TTCGGGTTTAACGTGGTCAAATCCACCAGGCCTGCCCTAAGGCTTGGGCTGCTCTGGTCTGAGTAAGGCCCCCGTTCCTAGCTCAGGGTCAGTGATGTAATCCCCTATTCCCTCTGCCCAGTGTGTTCACAGTTCAGTGTTAACAATTAGGTCATTCACCCATTGGGAATTCAGTGTTATTTCTGACGAAAGTTAAAGATGGATTTTATTTTTCTTCCATTTGAAGAACCGATCGTCCCAGCACCCCGTCTTGCCCGCCGGCTCCACCTCTGTGCACTGAGTTTCATGTCTCCGGGATCTGACTCTGCCCTCTTCCTATCTCTCGGGGCTTCTGTCTGACCATCAGTGATGCTTTATACACCTTTTTCCCCAAAAGTTCTTACAAATCTTTCATGTCCTCACAGAGGCGCTAACAGATGGGGTTTCTCGATTGCCCTTCCCTGCTGGGTCTCACTCGTCTACAGAACAGGGGCGGGCGCAGCATCTCAGGAATGATCGGATCGGCTAGTCCGAAGACTTTCTCGGATCTTCTAGTCAGATAACCATAGCTTCGAATTGATCAAATGCAGAATAAGGACAGCTTTTTCTTTCTTTCCAGTTCTTACCTGTCTCATTTCTTCCCCTTTACTGCTCTTCTGGCTGAGCCTCCAACATGGGCCCACCTGGCGCATCCCGCACATCCTAGGCCAGGTTTGCCTATTTGGTTAGATTATTTCTCGAGGGACCAGCCTGCGGTTTTCTTGGTTCTCTTTAGCGCTCGTTCACTGTCTAGTAGCTGATGGCCGACTCGTCACCATTCCTCTCCTCCTCTACTGCCTGGGGTCTGTCCTCGGGCGGGGAGCATGGGTCCCCGTCCCTCCCTGGCTGAGGTGGGCAGGAGCTGGTGCCCCCGAGGCCCCATCATGTCTCCAGATGGCAGAGCTACAAGGTGGAAAAGCCCCCCTAGCCCAGGCTGGATGCCCCACCACCAAAAAATCAACCCGTTTGGTATCAACCCATCAAGACGGGTGACTTATCATCCTAGTGGGGAAACTGACACTTGAAGGTGGGGGACAGCCCTGAATGCGATGTGTGGACACCACTGGTTTACCAACGTGAGCTCCGGAATTGCACGGGCAGTCGGGCAGAGGCAGTGTCACCTGCCAGGTCAGGGGACCGGCCCCACTGGGCGTCCCCAGACAGGGAGAAGCTCAGAAAAGATGCGTCTGCTCCGTAAGACATCAGAAACTGGCTGAGCAGAAGTCCCCGCACGGGGTCCGGGCCCGCTGTGCGCTCCGGAGCCCGGCCTCTCAGTCCCGGAGGCCGCAGGGCAGGCAGGCAGGAGGGCCGTGCCCAGGCTCGGACGCGGGAGTAGAGGTCAGGGACGCTGGGCGTCCCCATCTGTCCCCACCGCACAGTACTTGGCGGCCAGATCCTCCCGGCTCATGTCAAGGTATCCACCTCCTCCCCAGGCTCTGAGGTGGCATGTTATGGTCTCGGGTTTCCCTCCGCTCAGAATTGTGCTCTCGTCCCCGCACTGTGCTCATCCCCCCGCTGTCTTCCTCGTCCCCCTGCCGTCCTCCTCGTCCTC
>NW_027893419.1:0-240 GCF_054177405.1 Leptonychotes weddellii | reverse complement strand
TGCAGAAATCACAAAAACCATTTACATTCACTGTGGTTTTGAAACTACTTAGCTTTGCAGCTAGATCTATTAATGTTAGTGAAGAACTATATACATTACTATATAACAGGTTTATTTAAAAAATATTTGGCAGTCATATTTCAATATAATTGATTTCCCGTGTATTCATATAATTTATTTTATGCAGCTGAGAACATTATTCTCAGAAGGCGTCTAGAAGAATGTTAAGGTTAAGAACCC
>NW_027893418.1:0-240 GCF_054177405.1 Leptonychotes weddellii | reverse complement strand
TGGGGATAATGGGCTTGAGGAATTTGAACTCATTGGTCCCCGAGTCTCCCGTCAGACACACCTCGTACTGGTAGCTGTGCGACAGGGTCCCCGCGCCGCTGACGTCCACCAGGTGGCCCGCAAAGGGGCCCTCGGGCACCGAGCAGCCGCCCCCCGACGCCGCCCGGCTCCTCCTGCCCAGCCGCACCGCCACGAAGCCCAGCACCGACAACAGGAAGAGCGACGACACCGACGCCAAGG
>NW_027893417.1:0-240 GCF_054177405.1 Leptonychotes weddellii | reverse complement strand
TGATATTAGTAGTAGAATCTTCTCTCTTTTTCTCTGGTCAATCTTGATAAAGGTTTGCCAATTTTCTTAATCTTTTCAAAGAACCAATTTTTTTGTTGTTTTCTTTATTGTTTTTTTCTGTTCTCTGTTATTTATTCCCATTCTAATTTTTATTATTTCTTTCCTTCTTCCTGTTTAGGATTTAGTCTGCACTTTTTTCTAGTTTATTAAGGTGTAAGTTTAGGATACCTATTTGAAATG
>NW_027893416.1:0-240 GCF_054177405.1 Leptonychotes weddellii | reverse complement strand
GACTAGAAAGGTCAGGGAGGGAACTTCCCAGCCATTAAGGAGTTTATTTAGACACCCTGAAATTAAATGGTAAGGACAAGCTATAAGGGGCCACTGCTGGTCCACTTGGGCTCAATATCAGAAACTGGGAGGAGCCAGGGACGACTCCTAGAGCAGTGATACTTGTATTTCTTTCCTCCTGTTCTGGTCCATTTCTTTTCTTTTTTTTTTTTTTAAAGATTTTATTTATTTATTTGAGAG
>NW_027893415.1:0-240 GCF_054177405.1 Leptonychotes weddellii | reverse complement strand
GTAATATAAAAACAAACCAAATCATATTGTAAAAAATTCCGTTTTTTACATGGTCTGGTACTTTTAACAAAATGCTAATGCAACTTTTTAAACTACTTTGTGAAACTCAAAATGCTATGCGATAATAATAAGAGATTTTATTATTTTTTTAAAGATTTTATTTATTTATTTAATTGACAGAGAGAGAGAGACAACGAGAAAGAGAACACAAGCAGGGGGAATGGGAGAGGGAGAAGCAGG
>NW_027893414.1:0-240 GCF_054177405.1 Leptonychotes weddellii | reverse complement strand
TAAAAGAAGTACTGCTCTTCCATAAGAAATTAACTCAAAACGCTTAAAATTCCAGGCATTGGGTCTGGGGGTATGAAGTTAATGAGCAGAGGTGGAAGCTAGTAGAAGGGGAGCAGGTTCATACTGAATTATACCTAAGTCTACACTTCTTCCCACTTCAATTAGTGTATGTTTTTTGAAAAAAGTTAAGGTAATTATCGATAGCTCTTACTCCATCTGTTGGTATGATTTAGAGGCTGT
>NW_027893413.1:0-240 GCF_054177405.1 Leptonychotes weddellii | reverse complement strand
TTCATTCTTCCTCTCCCGCTACCTTCTCCTTCTTCTTCTTTTTTTTTGAATATGCCTTTTAATCCTGAAGCCAGAGCTCATGGGGCTGATGCCTGTGGATGTTGTCATTCCAGCTGGGAAGGATGAGTTCTTGCAGCAACATTTGTGGGTCCAAGCAGGCACCAGTGTCCTCGTTATCATCTACTACCAAGGGCAGGTACCAGAGCTACGGAGTCCGGTCCTACCTGCATCAGTTTTATG
>NW_027893412.1:0-240 GCF_054177405.1 Leptonychotes weddellii | reverse complement strand
CGCTTCATTCTTCCCCTCCCGCTACCTTCTTCTTCTTCTTCTTTTTTTTTTCTTAACATATATTGCATTATTTGTTTCAGAGGTACAGATCTGATTCAACATTATTTTCTGAAACAAAATCAAGAGTGCGAGACATACAATTGCTGCCTGGGAGGTTAGAAGCAATAAAAACAACATAAAACAAAAACCCAAACTGAATTCTGAGTTTTAAAAAGGATATGTTTGCTGAGCACTGTTCTG
>NW_027893411.1:0-240 GCF_054177405.1 Leptonychotes weddellii | reverse complement strand
CCTCCCCATGCTCCTGGGATATTCAGGATTTCTCCCAGCCACCCATGGGAACCCAGGGGCCCCAGGGGGCCAAACCACTCTCCAGTGTGTGACATCAGCAGTTACTGTCACACGTGCAGAAAAGGTGGGAAAGGTTACATGTCAGTGAAGGGCGCATCCAAATAGAGGATTTTATGTGACCATTTCATGTTAAAACAACATGAATAGGTCAATAACCAGTAATGAGACTGAAGCAGTGAT
>NW_027893410.1:0-240 GCF_054177405.1 Leptonychotes weddellii | reverse complement strand
CCTCACTGAGCGAGGAGCCAAATGTGGGACTCGATCCCACGATCCTGGGATCAGGACCTGAGCCACAGGCAGATGCTCAAAGGACTGACCCACTCAGGCGTCCCTATCTTCAGAAATTTTTAAGCCTTGGACAAACATCATAAATTTATCTCAGAAATGAAAGCCTCGGGTGATCTAATCATTTCCATGTAAAAACACATAAGTCTCAGTCCACGCTAGATCCAAAAACTACAGTGCCAT
>NW_027893409.1:0-1570 GCF_054177405.1 Leptonychotes weddellii | reverse complement strand
TGAACTCCAAAGTCTATTGTGTGCGTGACTGGGGTGGTGGTGCGACCATGTGATGCTGGGGAATGTGGGGAAACTGAGGGCAATTGGTATGGACCCAGCAGAGGAGGCTCTGAGGGCAGTTGGCAGGGCCCTGAGGGAATTCAGAATCAGAGCCCGAGGGATGACAAAGCCCTCTGGTAAGTCAAGGGACCAGTCTTGAGGTTGAGTTATATCCCAAGGACACCCTTATGTCCCTCTTTGTTGGGATTTGTCCAAAAACCATGGATAATAGTGGGAGAAGAAAAAGAAGATGACAAAGGGAAAGGGATTGCCTGGTCCTACGCACACTGGCAAGTTCTTTGCACCCAAGAGGAAATACCTTGGAGAGTGGGATGTAGTAAAAAGTACATTCTGTGGAGAACAGGGGACCTAGGTTTCTAGTCGTGGCCACTGGACAGTTACTTTCCCTCTCTGGAACACAAGTCCCTCATCTGCACTGTCGTGAGGCTGCACAGATGGGATCTCAGGCCCCTGTCCTGCTCGTTGGGAGGCTCTGCTTCTTCTGAAGGGCAGCCGGGGCCTCAGAGATCACAGAACAGAGGGAGCCCCTGGGTGTGGTGGAAACTGTGCTCCAGAGTGCCCTTTCTGTCCTTAGTGCACAAGAGAGAGGGAAAGACATGCAGCCTGCAAAGGGGGAGCAGGTGGGGAGACTGCTCCAGGCAGCCTCCCCCTCATGCCCCCTAGCGTTGCCCCATCTCCATCCCCAGCTATTTTGGTCCCAGAGAACTTCCTCCCACAGCTGTGTAGAAACAGTGGAATCGTGACCCACAGCCCCCCCAAACTATTTTGGTCCTGGGCTCCCCACTCAGTCCTCCTCTCCCTCCTACCTCACTCAGCATCGCTTCTTTGAACATACTCTGAGCCAGGCTCTGGGGAATCCCCTGAGATGGAGCCCCCAGTTATTTCCTGTTGTTCTGCTGGAGGCTGGTGCCAAGGCTCAGTGCTGCCACAGAAGAGAGCTGGTGACGGGGGGCCACAACTGAACATTGCCTGCCTCCGGGAGAGGCCAGGGCCCATGAAGCCTGTGTGACTCAGGCTCCTTCAGTCCCCAGTGCACCCCCACTTGGGCTTGGTTGGTTAAATTGCCACATCCATTTCTCTTCTCAGCTCCCCACCCCATGTCCAAACCTTGCAGAGCTCTGCTGAGGCCCTTTGGCCAGTCAGAACTCTGCCCTGACTCTTTCTGTTAGCTTTGGACCCGACTCTTCAAGACATAGCCAGAAGGCGGCCAGACTGCCCGGGTTTGAATCCCGACTCCAACACTTAGCAGCTGTGTGGCTTTGGGCAAGTTACTGAACCTCTCTGTGCCTTGGTTTCCTTCTCTATAGAGTAGTGTGTGTGTGTGTGTGTCTCATCATGGTTCTTATGAGGATGAGATGAGTTAAATATGAAATATGCTTAGAATAAAGCAGATAGTAAGTACTAAAATAAAGGGTGTTAGCCATTTCTATTTCTTTGAGTTTTCCCAGCACTTAGAACACTTAAAAAGCAGAGCGTAGAGTAGAGAAGAATGGGGCTTACAAGTCAAATA
>NW_027893408.1:0-240 GCF_054177405.1 Leptonychotes weddellii | reverse complement strand
TCCCACACTAAGTAGCATTGTATACATATTTGTTTGTTGAATAAATAAGTCACAAATGTTGAATTAAAAAAGAAATAAGGAAACCAGAGAAATCACATAAGAGGAGATATGAACAAAGCAATAAGAATATTTCTCTTTCCTTGGGGCGCCTGGGTGGCTCAGTCGGTTAAGCGTCTGCCTTCGGCTCAGGTCATGATCCTGGAGTCCCAGGATCGAGTCCCGCATCGGGCTCCCTGCTCG
>NW_027893407.1:0-240 GCF_054177405.1 Leptonychotes weddellii | reverse complement strand
GACGTGCGGAGAAGTGAATCCGAGGCGATATTCGGGAGGATAGACGGCGGGGGAGGGGCCTCCGTCGGCCGCTTCTGGCAAGTGATAGAACCACGGAGCACAAAATCGGAACTTTTAAAAGTCTGCTCCGCTGAGGGACGTCACTCTGGTGGCTAAGCGGGGGGTGGAACCCTCCGGGACAGTGTGGTCTCAGGACCCTTGGGGTCACAGAAAGACTGGGGGTGCCTGAGTGTGGCAGAG
>NW_027893406.1:0-240 GCF_054177405.1 Leptonychotes weddellii | reverse complement strand
AAGACTAAGTTTATTCATTTGGTGAATGAAGCCGCAGTTCGCTTAATAACCCAAGGTGGAAGCTAAGACATTTCTCATCCTCTCTTTCCCTGGCTGGTGGTAAGAGGGGGACTGCATTTCCTCCCGTGCCTTACTACCTATTGCCGTCGCCCTAGGCCTCATCCATCTTTCGTACGTTGTTGTTGTTGTTGTTGTTAATCTGCAGTAATCCTTTTGCTAGCCTCAGCCTCCTCTCACTTT
>NW_027893405.1:0-240 GCF_054177405.1 Leptonychotes weddellii | reverse complement strand
TGTTGCACAGCTAAATTTGTGGAGTAAGACCCATGCTAAGTAAAAAAAAAAAAAAGATGTAACAGACTTAGATCTCTTCTTTTATGGATTCAGTCCTTACTAGAATCCTTATTACCAGAACTTTTGTGTAACTTTCCCTTCTTATGACAGCTTTGGAGTTATTCTATTATCGTGTGTGTGTGTGTGCGCGCGGGCGCTCATGCATGTGTGTATTTTAAGAAAGGCTCATCGGAGTTCTAT
>NW_027893404.1:0-240 GCF_054177405.1 Leptonychotes weddellii | reverse complement strand
TCTCTCCCATTCTCTCTCTCAAATGAATAAATAAAATCTTTAAAAAAAAAAAAGGAAGTTCTCAGCTCTTATATATTTAAATAGACATTCTGCCTCTTTCTCCTTCTCTTCTTTTTCTAGAACACCGATTATTCTAATATTTCTGATCAAATCCAAAGCTCTTGCAGTTTCTTAAAAAAAAACAAAACTTAGTTTTTCTCCTTTTTAAACTGAATACATCTATATTCCTATCCTCCAAGT
>NW_027893403.1:0-240 GCF_054177405.1 Leptonychotes weddellii | reverse complement strand
CTGGTGTGCACTGCCCGTTCCAGATCGTCAGAATGCACTATTTTATTGATAACTGAATTTCAATATATTAGATAGTGGTGTATACGTTAGGGGGAGTCTTGGCTAAAGGAAGCAGTTCACCACCACACACCAACCCCTTTGGCACGAGTGCCTGTGGTTGTCTCGTTCCTTCCCTGATCCAACAGGCAGATGACACGGCATCCACGTGGGCGCAAGAGTAAGGGAAGAGCTCCGGGATGG
>NW_027893402.1:0-240 GCF_054177405.1 Leptonychotes weddellii | reverse complement strand
TGAGGCATTGAGGAGGGATGCGTGAGAGCCTGAAGGCAGGCGGTAGTCCTGCAGGAAGAGACGTCCCACGATGAGTGCCATTCTGTTTGCACGCCCACCCTCCATCTTACTTTTCGTGAAGGTGGCATTTGAAGTAAGAGCCATAAGGTCATGGATGCTGTTGATGAGGGTCACCCATGCCTGGGATGGGTGGGTCTCACGGATGTGTTTATCGCTTGACTTCTTGGCCGTGCCTTGGGG
>NW_027893401.1:0-240 GCF_054177405.1 Leptonychotes weddellii | reverse complement strand
GTTATGATCTCAGGGTTGTAGGATAGAGCCCCGAGTCAGGTTCTGTGCTCAGTGCTCACACGCTCTCTCCCCCTCTCCCTCTCACTGAAAAATAAATATTTTTTAAAAAGAGAGGAGAAAGCACACAGGCTCAATCTAAACCAGAAACAAATTTAAAAGGCAAACAATTTTTAATTTTTAAAAATCTAAATAATTCTGGTGTCAAAGTAAAAAAAAAATTAAGCATACCTCATATTGACT
>NW_027893400.1:0-240 GCF_054177405.1 Leptonychotes weddellii | reverse complement strand
GCTCTGGGCAGCATCGACATTTTAACAATGTTTATTCTTCTGATCCATGAGCATGGAATATTTTTCCATCTTTTTGTGTCTTCTTCAATTTCTTTCATGAGTGTTTTGTAGTTCCTAGAGTATAGATCCTTTACCTCTTTGTCTATTTAATTTTAAATAATTTCAATGTCAATGGCCACATGTGGCCACTGGCTACCATATAGGACAGTGTAGTAACTTCATTAACCTTAAAATGCCAAG
>NW_027893399.1:0-240 GCF_054177405.1 Leptonychotes weddellii | reverse complement strand
GGGGACAACAGGGCCGGGAAGGAAGATCCTGGCGCAGGAGTGGAGCTGCCAAACCCGAAGGTCTGTGAACAGACGACAGAGGAGCAGAAGGCCAAGAGTGGCTCTTCGAAGAGTGTAATAAAGTGGGAAATTACAAACCGCCAGCATCGAGACGAGGAAGGGGACATCTTCAGAGCAAACGCTGAAAAGGAGTAGGAACAACTGCATCTCCATCGTGCCAGGAAAACATTTATTCGTACT
>NW_027893398.1:0-1570 GCF_054177405.1 Leptonychotes weddellii | reverse complement strand
GAGGACGAGGAGGACGGCAGGGGGACGAGGAAGACAGCGGGGGGATGAGCACAGTGCGGGGACGAGAGCACAATTCTGAGCGGAGGGAAACCCGAGACCATAACATGCCACCTCAGAGCCTGGGGAGAAGGTGGATACCTTGACATGAGCCGGGAGGATCTGGCCGCCAAGTACTGTGCGGTGGGGACAGATGGGGACGCCCAGCGTCCCTGACCTCTACTCCCGCGTCCGAGCCTGGGCACGGCCCTCCTGCCTGCCTGCCCTGCGGCCTCCGGGACTGAGAGGCCGGGCTCCGGAGCGCACAGCGGGCCCGGACCCCGTGCGGGGACTTCTGCTCAGCCAGTTTCTGATGTCTTACGGAGCAGACGCATCTTTTCTGAGCTTCTCCCTGTCTGGGGACGCCCAGTGGGGCCGGTCCCCTGACCTGGCAGGTGGCACTGCCTCTGCCCGACTGCCCGTGCAATTCCGGAGCTCACGTTGGTAAACCAGTGGTGTCCACACATCGCATTCAGGGCTGTCCCCCACCTTCAAGTGTCAGTTTCCCCACTAGGATGATAAGTCACCCGTCTTGATGGGTTGATACCAAACGGGTTGATTTTTTGGTGGTGGGGCATCCAGCCTGGGCTAGGGGGGCTTTTCCACCTTGTAGCTCTGCCATCTGGAGACATGATGGGGCCTCGGGGGCACCAGCTCCTGCCCACCTCAGCCAGGGAGGGACGGGGACCCATGCTCCCCGCCCGAGAACAGACCCCAGGCAGTAGAGGAGGAGAGGAATGGTGACGAGTCGGCCATCAGCTACTAGACAGTGAACGAGCGCTAAAGAGAACCAAGAAAACCGCAGGCTGGTCCCTCGAGAAATAATCTAACCAAATAGGCAAACCTGGCCTAGGATGTGCGGGATGCGCCAGGTGGGCCCATGTTGGAGGCTCAGCCAGAAGAGCAGTAAAGGGGAAGAAATGAGACAGGTAAGAACTGGAAAGAAAGAAAAAGCTGTCCTTATTCTGCATTTGATCAATTCGAAGCTATGATTATCTGACTAGAAGATCCGAGAAAGTCTTCAGACTAGCCGATCCGATCATCCCTGAGATGCTGCGCCCGCCCCTGTTCTGTAGACGAGTGAGACCCAGCAGGGAAGGGCAATCGAGAAACCCCATCTGTTAGCGCCTCTGTGAGGACATGAAAGATTTGTAAGAACTTTTGGGGAAAAAGGTGTATAAAGCATCACTGATGGTCAGACAGAAGCCCCGAGAGATAGGAAGAGGGCAGAGTCAGATCCCGGAGACATGAAACTCAGTGCACAGAGGCGGAGCCGGCGGGCAAGACGGGGTGCTGGGACGATCGGTTCTTCAAATGGAAGAAAAATAAAATCCGTCTTTAACTTTCGTCAGAAATAACACTGAATTCCCAATGGGTGAATGACCTAATTGTTAACACTGAACTGTGAACACACTGGGCAGAGGGAATAGGGGATTACATCACTGACCCTGAGCTAGGAACGGGGGCCTTACTCAGACCAGAGCAGCCCAAGCCTTAGGGCAGGCCTGGTGGATTTGACCACGTTAAACCCGAA
>NW_027893397.1:0-240 GCF_054177405.1 Leptonychotes weddellii | reverse complement strand
CTCCAGGATCATGACCTGAGCCGAAGGCAGTCGCTTAACCAACTGAGCCACCCAGGCGCCCTATATACCTTTATTTAAAAAATACTTTATTGCTGGGGTGCCTGGGTGGCTCAGTGGGTTAAGTGTCTGACTTTGGCTCAGGTCATGATCTTGGGGTCCTGGGATGGAGCCCTGCTCATTGGGCTCTGCACTCAGCAGGGAGTCTCTCTCTCTCTCCCTCTGCCCCTGCTCGTGTTCTCT
>NW_027893396.1:0-240 GCF_054177405.1 Leptonychotes weddellii | reverse complement strand
CCATGTTGATGCAAAAGTTGTGTATTCATCCTTTCTGATGGCTGAGTAATATTCCATTGTATATATGGACCACATCTTCTTTATCCATTCATCTGTTGAAGGCCATCTTTTAAGCAGATAATGCATTCAGATGTTCACATTTTAAAAAGCATAAAGCCCAGTGATTAGATTTCTACCCACCACTGTGGCCCAACCACCCCTTTCCTTTTCTAGAGCTATGTTATAGATACACAAGCAAAT
>NW_027893395.1:0-240 GCF_054177405.1 Leptonychotes weddellii | reverse complement strand
TGGCTGTCCAATTTTCCCAGCACCATTTATTGAAGAGACTGTCTTTTTTCCATTGCATGTTTTTTCCTGCTTTGTCAAAGATTATTTGACCATAGAGTTGAGGGTCCATATCTGGGTTCTCTATTCTGTTCCATTGGTCTGTATGTCTGTTTTTGTGCCAGTACCATGCTGTCTTGGTGATCACTGATTTGTAATATAGCTTGAAATCGGGCAACGTGATGCCCCCAGCTTTGTTTTTCT
>NW_027893394.1:0-240 GCF_054177405.1 Leptonychotes weddellii | reverse complement strand
TCTGAGAGCCTGGAATTTTGGAATGTACTAGGCAGGGGGCGCCTACATGAACAGCCCCCAGCAAAAACACTGGGCACTGAATCTCTGATGAACCCCCCTCTGAGACAACAACTTTACACATGTTGTCACAACTCATCGTTGGAGGAATTAAGTGCATCCTGCATGACTCCACCGGAAGAGGACTCTGAGGAGCTCGCACCTGGTTTCCTCCACACTTCACCCCATGCATCTTTTCCTTTT
>NW_027893393.1:0-240 GCF_054177405.1 Leptonychotes weddellii | reverse complement strand
TGTGTGTGTGTGTATATATATATATATACCACATCTTCCTTATCCATTCATCTGTTGATGATATCTTGGCTCTTTCCATTCTGCTATAGGACTGCCAAACTTCCTTCATGTAACTTTTGAACATTTTGATGCAGCACAGAAGGCCCACTCTACCACCATGTGAAAGAAGTTAGTGTTCTTGACAAAATTATCTTGCAGTTATGCAATAATACCATGCTTTCTCAAATGTCTTTTACCAGT
>NW_027893392.1:0-240 GCF_054177405.1 Leptonychotes weddellii | reverse complement strand
TAAAAGAAGTACTGCTCTTCCATAAGAAATTAACTCAAAAAGCTTAAAATTCCAGGCATTGGGTCTGGGGGTATGAAGTTAATGAGCAGAGGTGGAAGCTAGTAGAAGGGGAGCAGGTTCATACTGAATTATACCTAAGTCTACACTTCTTCCCACTTCAATTAGTGTATGTTTTTTGAAAAAAGTTAAGGTAATTATCGATAGCTCTTACTCCATCTGTTGGTATGATTTAGAGGCTGT
>NW_027893391.1:0-240 GCF_054177405.1 Leptonychotes weddellii | reverse complement strand
CTTTGTTTCCCACATCAAAAGGACAGGTTCAGAGCAGGTGCTTTTTTTTTAATAACACCTTTGAGTTATTTATTACACTATTCTTTTTTTAAGATTTTATTTATTTATGTGACAGAGAGAGACACAGCGAGAGAGGGAACACAAGCAGGGGGAGTGGGAGAGGGAGAAGCAGGCTTCCCGCTGAGCAGGGAGCCCGATGCGGGGCTAGATCCCAGGACCCTGGGATCATGACCAGAGCCG
>NW_027893390.1:0-240 GCF_054177405.1 Leptonychotes weddellii | reverse complement strand
TTTTTTTTTTAGTTTAAATAAACTGAATTTTAAAAAACCCCAAAAGCAAAGCAAAGACAAAAATTAAATTTATATACAGTTTTAGACACTTTCCTTTCTTCAAAATACGAATTCACATGTCTTAGATGTTTCTTGGAGTGCTAATGAAGTGATGGAGAAATGTAGAAAGCATAATACATTTTTTTTCAAAAAACAAAAAAGAGTGTAGGCACAGAACTGAAAGCAGCCAGAAAATCACCT
>NW_027893389.1:0-240 GCF_054177405.1 Leptonychotes weddellii | reverse complement strand
TCTTCCTAGGTATTACTCTAGAAAAGTGTTTTTCTTTTCCTTTTTTTTTTTTTTTTTAAGATTTTATTTATTTGAGAGTGAGAGAGCAAGAGCAAGAGAGAGAGAGAGAGCATGAGCAGGGGGAAGGGGGAGAGGGAGAGGGAGAAGCGGGCTCCCCGCTGAGCAGGGAGCCCGATGTGGGGCTCGATCCCAGGACCCTGGGATCATGACCTGAGCCGAAGGCAGATGCTTAACCGACTG
>NW_027893388.1:0-240 GCF_054177405.1 Leptonychotes weddellii | reverse complement strand
TAGTGTAGTGGACGCTGTGCTGTACCTCTCTAATTCTTCTTTAGGACTGATAACTGAGAGTTGTGTTTGACTTTCAAGAAAATCCCAATATGGAGATGTTTATTTGATTTTTACTGTTTTAAAAGCATGCAAAACCATAAAAGACTCACACGCTTATGCAAACTAAATCCATTCTGTGTGCCATCACTTCCCAGCCTCTGCTCAAGAGTCTGAAAGTGCTAACAAAAAAGATGCTGTTCT
>NW_027893387.1:0-1570 GCF_054177405.1 Leptonychotes weddellii | reverse complement strand
TCCTGTCACCTCCAGACCCAGATTGGACTCGAAGGGATAGGTTCTGGGCTGCTCACCCCTCTTCCCTGCCCCGTGACTCTCCCACCCTCCACCCTAGCAGAGCCCAGAGGGATTAACTGTCGGGAGGCGAGGGGTGGGGCTCCAGGGTCTGCTCTCACCCCCTTAGCCCTGTGCCCAGGTGGGGGACACACTGAACACCACATACGAAAACCACGACTGCTCAAGACAGAAGAGAAAGATTTCTTCCCGCCTTTTGAGCAAGGAACCCTGTTCAGGGCGATTGGTGTGACCGGGTCCCTGCGGGCTCCCTCCCTTCCCCCTCCCACTGCCCTCCTGGGAGGAGTCCTTGAAGGAGCTCCCATCTCAGGCCTGCTCCCAGGAACTGCCCTGCTGTCCACCAGGCATGTCTCCTGTGGGGCCTCCCCTGAGACACTGTGGCAGCCCCGCCCCGTCCTTCCTTACCTCCCTCTGCCCCCTGCCCTTCACCTCCGCCAGCCGACTCCAACCTTGAATGACACCTCCTCTGGGAACTTCTGGAACCTCTCCTGGTCTGACCTGCACCTCGTACCTGCTCCACATTCTCCTGGCCTCCGTGATGTGGCCTCCTTTCCCTCTCTCCTGAGAAACATGCTCCCTAGTGCATGAGCTGAACTGTGTCCCCCCCAAATGCACATGCTGAGGTCCTCCCGCAGCACCCCAGAATATGGCTGTAAGTGGAGGTAGGGCCTTTAACGATGTGATTAGGGTAAAGTGAGGTCACTGGGGTGGGCCTGATCCCATAGGTCCTTACAGCATGAGGGGATCAGGACACAGACACACAGAGGACGACCACATGAGGACATGGGGGGAGGAGACGGTGTCTACAGGCCACGGAGGGAGGCCTCAGGGGAGCCAACCTGCCCACGCCTGGATCTCAGACCTCCAGCCCCCAGAAGCCGAGGAGCCACGTTTCTGTTGTTTAAGCCACTGGTCTGGTGCTTCTCATGGTGGTGGAGCCGACCAGTGCGGTTAGGCAGCTTGGCTTCTCCGCCCCAGGCAGATCCCCCAGGGACTGTCACCGCAGGGACTGATGTTGGTATGTGCATGCGATCCTCCCATGAGAACCCCCTCCTCCCTTCCATCCGGCTGCCGTCAGGACCAGCTTGGCCTACGGAATGTGGTGGCAGGTTCCCAACCTGGGGCGTGAGAAGCCATGCGACTTGCCATGTGGGTGTCTCGGAGCACTTGCTCTGGGAACCCAGCGCCACCCGAGAAAAGCCCCAGCCACACGGAGAAGCTGCACGGAGGCTCTGTGTTCAACAGCCCCAGCTGAACTCCCAGCCAACTGCCAGCATCAGCCGCCAGCCACGGGAGTGGCCAACCTGGACATCCAGCCCAGTCGAACCTTCAGATGACAGCAGCCCACCCAACATCCTATGGCAGCCATGTGTGAGACCCAAGGGAGAACCTCCCAGCTGAGCCCCATCGAACCATAGAACCACAGAACACAGTGATACATTCTTGTTTTAAGCCACTAAATTATGGTGTGGGTTGTTATAACAGCAGTAGATAACCAGAATACCCTTAAGAG
>NW_027893386.1:0-12976 GCF_054177405.1 Leptonychotes weddellii | reverse complement strand
AGAACTCGGGGCCTCGCTCCTCAGTGAGCCCCCAGAGAAAAGCCATCAGTCACTCCCGTCTCCCCCAGTCTCCGGCCGCACTCCGTGCTCACCCGGCCTGTGACCGCGCGTTTCTATCTCCGGCACCCGACCCAGGTGGAGTCTCCAAACCCAGCAGATCCCTGCGGTGCACTCCCGCGTGGCTCCTCCCGGGGGAGGAAGGTGAGTCTCCCCGGATCTGCCGCTTGTTGGGTCCCTCCTGGAGGAGCAGGGGCCCGACTGTGCCGCGGATCACGGTTTATGGCAACCCCGAGCTGAGAGCCCGCGCCTGGGCTCCGCCTCTGCAGCCGGCTTCCCTGCTCCGATACCTGGGAGCTCTCCCACAGTCAGGCACCCCTAGACTTTCTTTGACCCCGAGGGTCCTGAGACCACACTGTCCTACAAGGGTCCCACCCCCCGGTTAGCCACCAGAGTGACGTCCCTCGGCGGAGCAGACTTTTAAAAGTTCCGATTTTGTGCTCCGTGGTTCTATCACTTGCCAGAAGCGGCGGACGGAGGCCCCTCCCCTGCCGTCTATCCTCCCGAATATCGCCTCGGATTCACTTCTCCGCAGGTCCTACCTTCCAGAAAGTGGTCGCTTTTCTGTTCAGAGAGTTGTTGCTATTCCTTTCTTCGATCTCCTGTTGGGTTTGTAGGTGTTCAGAATGGTTTGATCCCTATCCAGCTGAATTCCTGAGAGGAGACGAAATCCAGGTCTCCTACTCCTCCGCCATCTTGCTCCGCCCCCACTAACATTGTATTTAATGGTGAAAATCTGCATGCTCTCCTCCAAGACCAGGAATAAGACAAGAACGTCCACTTTAACTACTTCTAATCAACCTTTCCCTAAAGGGTTTGGCCAGTATAATAGGTGAGCATGTTCTTGGGTTATAGTAAGAAATACATATTTGGTTTCTCACACAGAGTTCCTAAAACCTTTGTAATTTCCTGAGTGATTGAGGTGAGAGGAGTGTACTTTATTATGCATAACAAGCCCCTTTCAAACATACCAGAGTTTATGCTAATAAGGTGACTTTGATCAGCCTCTAAATAGCTTCAGGATGGGGGCTGCTTGCCAGGGGAATCAAACATATGATTACAGGGTTGGAAACTTCAAGCCTTCCCCCATGACCCAGGGCCAATGATCTAATCATCATGCCTATATAATGCAGACTGTATAAAAGTACTAAAAAGGAGGTTCAGAAGGCTTCTGCTTTGATGAATGCATCCATGTGCCAGGACGGTGGTACACCCCATACTGCATGGACACAGAGTTCCTATGCTTGGGAACTTTTCAGACCTGGTCTATATACCTCTTCATCTGGCTGTTCATTGGTATCCTTTATAATATTCAGTATAATAAACCAGAAATAATAATAAAGTGTTTCCCTGGGTACTGTGAGACATTATAGCAAATTATCAAACCTGGGGAAAGGGGTCTCATGGGAACCCTCAATTTGTAGCCAACTTGAAGGGAAGTGTGAGTAACTTAGAGACCAACCACTTGTAATTGGCATCTGAAGTATGGGCTGTCTTTTGATACTCATCCCTTAATCTGTGGGGTCTGAGCTAATTCTGGATAATTAGTGTCAAATTTGAATTAAATTGTAGTTATTCCAGTTGGTGTCTACAGAGAATTGGAGAATTGCTTGGTGTGGAAAAGCCACACATTCAGTGTCAGAAATGTTGTGAGTTGCGTGCCTGGGACGGCTGCACGTCTGCCTTCGGTTCAGGTCATGATCCCAGGATCTTGGGATTGAGTCTTGCATCCGGCTCCCAGCTCCACAGGGAGTCTGCTTCTCCCTCTGCCCCTCCCCCCACTCGTTCTCTCAATCTCTCTCTCTCTCTCTCATTCTCTCTCTCAGATGAATGAATGAAATCTTTAAAAAAAATGTTATGAGTAGAAAAAAAAATGTTATGAGTAGAGAATCAGATATCATTTAGCAAGTAATACAAATAAAAATATTCCAGCTTGGAAAGGAAGAAATGAAACTGTCTTCATTCACATATGTCATGATCATCTATGTAGTAAATCTGACAGAATCTTCAAAAAACTATTAGAACCACTAACTACATTTATCTAGTTTGCCAAATATATAAGTTCAACATATAAGACCAAATTGAATTTTTATATAATACCAAGGAACAATTAGAAATTGAAATTTAAAAAGTAATACCATTTGCAATAGCATCAAAGAGTATGAAATATAGTATTTAAGGATAAGCCTGACCAAGATGTGTAAAAGCTATACACAAAAAAGTACAAAACATTGCAGAGAGAAATGGAAAAAGGCCTGAATAAATAGGAGATCTACTATGTTCATGGACTAGAGAAATCGTTATTGCTAAGATATCAGTTCTCCTCAAACTGATATATGCTTCAACATAATCTAGTCACAATCCAAAAAGGCTTTTTTGCAGAAATTGATAAACTAAGTGTAAAATTCATATGGAAATGAAAAGTACCTAGTATAACCAAAACAACTTTGAAAAAGAACAAAGTCAGAGAGCTAAAACTACCTGATTTCAAGATTTAGAAAGCCACAAGACAGTGTGATATTGGCATAACAATAGACAAATAGCTCAATAGAACAGTACAGAGAGTTCATAAATAGGCCCATACAAAATAATATTCCAGAAAGACAAAAGGAAATTTAGTGGTGCTGGAATAAGAACATGAATATCTATATGCAAAAAACAGAAAAGAACTTCAGTCTATATCTCACACCATATACAAAAATTCCATCAAAATGTATTATAGACCTAAATGTGCAACCTAAACTATAAAACTTCTAGAATAAAACACTATAAGCCTTTGGGATATAAAAAAAAATTTCTTAGATGCAACACCAAAACTATAGTCCATAAAAGAAAAATGTCAATAAATTATTCATCAAAATAAAAAAAATGTCCTCCCTTTAAAACAGAACAACCAAAAACAAAAACATCTCTTCAAAAGACAGCAAGCACTGTAAAGAGAATGAAAGAACTTGTATTCAGAATATACAAAGAATTCTCAATAAAGAAACAAACTACCCAGTTTTTCTAAATGATAAAAACATTTTAGCACTTACCAAAGAAAATACATGAGTGATAAGTAAGTATATGATAAGGCAGTCATCATTAGTCATTAGGGAGATATACATTAAAACCACAATGAGAAATAATTAACACATAACACTGTATGTCAACTATACTTCACTGTGAATTGTGAAAGACTGTTGAATCACAGACCTATGCCTCTGAAACAAATAATACATTATATGTTAAAAAAAAAAAAGAAGAAGAAGAAGAAGATAGCAGGAGGGGAAGAATGAAGGGGAGGAGATCGAAGGGGGAGACGAACCATGAGAGACTATGGACTCTGAGAAACAAACTGAGGGTTCTAGAGGGTAGGGGGGTGGGGGGATGGGTTAGCCTGGTGATGGGTATTAAAGAGGGCACGTACTGCATGGAGCACTGGGTGTTATACGCAAACAATGAATCATGGAACACTACATCAAAAACTAATGATGTAATGTATGGTGATTAACATAATGTAATAATAAAAAATAAATAAAAATAAAATTGTGGATTCTGCCAAAAAATAATAATAATAAATTTTTTAAAAACCATAAGAGAAAATACACAGATACTATAATGTCTAAAATTAAAAAGACTGACCATACTATGTACTGATAAAAATGCAGAAGAACAGGAAATCTCAAACATTGGTGGGGGGAATGTAAAATAGAATGACCACTTAGAAAAAAACACTTTAGCAATTTCTTTAAAAGTTAAACAACTACATACCATATGATACAGATACAGCCTTCACAGGTTTCTACCCAGAAAAATAGAAGCACATGTCCACAAAAATACTTGCACAAGAATGTTTGCAACTTTATCTGTAATGGCGTAAAACTGGAAACAACCCAAATGTCTATCAACAGGTAAATGGATAAACAAACTGTGGTATATTATACAATGAAATACTATTTAGCAATAAAAATAATGAACTATTAATGTGTGAACTTATCTCAAGTAATTATACCCAGTGAAAGAAACCAGGACTCCCCACCACCAAAAAAAGGGATAATTGTATAATCACACTTATATAAAAATCTAGAAAAATGTGAACTGAGGTATAGTTACAGAAAGCAGATCAGTGGTTGCCTGGGGGTGGAGGAAGAGCAAGAGTTTTAGGCTAGGATTATAAAGAAGAATAAGAAAATGTAGGGGTGATGGATAAGTTCATTATCTTGATTGTGCTCATGGTTCACAAATATAAAACTATGTCAAAATTTAGCAAATTATTCCCTTGAAATATGTGCAAAATTTAACAAATTGTTATATCAATTATACTACAATAAAGCCATTTTTAGGTGTTCTGAAATAAAGCATAAACACTAATACACATATATTACAAGGGATATCTTTTAAACTACTACTAAGAAAAAGAAAGAAAAAAGTAAAAATATTAGCCAATCTAGCAAAGCAGAGTAAAGAAAAAAGTGAAACAGGGCATGGAGAGTAAACACAGTAAACAAGACATAAAAATTAAGATTATAAAAATATGACCGGGGCGCCTGGGTGGCTCAGTCGTTGAGCGTCTGCCTTCGGCTCAGGTCATGATCCCAGAGTCCTGGGATCGAGCCCCGCATCGGGCTCCCTGCTCGGCGGGAAGCCTGCTTCTCCCTCTCCCACTCCCCCTGCTTGTGTTCCCTCTCTCGCTGTGTCTCTCTCTGTCAAATAAATAAAATCTTTAAAAAAAAAAAAATATGACCAAATATGTAAGTAACCATAACAAATGTGGATGGTTTAAATTCTCCTATTAAAAGTTAAAATTCTCAGAGTTAATAAAAATCAGCTATATCTTGTCTATTAAAAAGCTGTAGCTTCTCTGTAAAAGGTATACCTAAAATAAAATGTCACAGAGAATTGAAGACAAATGATGACATATCAGGCAAAGACTAACCAGTGGAAGGATGGACTGGGCAGCCAAGGAGGTAAAGGGTTCAGATTTCCCATCAATAAAGAACTTACCATTCACATGCAAGGAGTGCAATTGGCTGATGGCCTCCAGTTGTTAAGGCCTTCAGGATCCATCTCAGCTTTTGAGCTGAGGTCCTACACTTCTAGCCAATAACTAAACATTTTGCCACTTGTGCTCATGAAAGATTCTTCTTAGAAACAATCTTTGCTCCAGGGTTTATCACTGGTTTGGCCAAGACTTTGACAGTTCTATATCTGGATCTGAGGCTCTTGTATCCTGCTTCCTCCCCTTTCCTTTCACAGGTTTCATTCAGATCAGTGTCATGGTCTGAAGGCTTTCCCTCCCCTACCCTACTTCCTGCCCCTTTAATCTTTCACAAATATAACCCCTCTCTCCCAAATAACCTTTACTGCTCCTAACTCCATCTCAACCTCTGCTTCCTGGAGGACCTAACTGACACACCTGGTTCAGTTTCTAGATTTTTCTGATTCAACAGATCTAAAGTGGATTTGAGTAATCTATATAATTTTTTATTTCCCAACATGATTCTCATGTTTGACCACATTTAGCACCCCTGTAGGGGAAGATTTTAATGCATTTGTTTCCTGTGCAACATAATTTAACATTTAAAAACTATTTTGAAGTCTTTAAAGTGTCATTTATATGGCTGTTTGAGATATATTATCAAGTTAAGATGTAATCACAATTTTGCTTTTTTTTGTTTTTCAGTAATAGTTAAACAGATATTTTTGAACCCAGTTAACTATGAGCCTCATCCCACCCAGGGATGGATGAAGAATTAAGAAAAGGTAAAGGACAGGGTTTGATGTCTATTGTTGTGCACTGCTTGGTAATATTTATATGGGGAAGTTTAATGTTTTGGGGGCTTAGCCAAGTGGTGTCAAATTGGTTTGGTCAAAATCATGTGCTAAATGTGATTAGATTAGTTTACCTCCAAAAGAAACTAAGAATCTTTTTAATGATAAAGCCTAGTGTAGCCAAAAATGTCTGGAGAGGGGAAAACATTGACAAAAGAGCTGTCTTTTTTTTTTTTTTTTTTTTTTTTTAAAGATTTTATTTATTTATTTGACAGAGAGAGACAGCGAGAGAGGGAACACAAGCAGGGGGAGTGGGAGAGGGAGAAGCAGGCTCTCCGCAGAGCAGGGGAGCCCGATGCGGGACTCGATCCCAGGACCCCGGGATCATGACCTGAGCCGAAGGCAGTCGCCCAACCGACTGAGCCACCCAGGCGCCCGACAAAAGAGCTGTCTTAATTGTTTCACATGGCAAAATGGACGAATGAATGGATTTTGTTTTAATTTCTACCATGATGAAAATTTTTAATATTTTTCCTGCTATGGAAAAGCAGACTTATTTTTTCATAAATTTTTATAAATAAAATATATTTTTCATAAGATTAAAAACAATTAATATACACATTCTTAATACTATATTCCACAGAAAAATTGAGGGCAAGGGTCATGTCATCCCTCGGCCATTCTCTTAGCACAGAGACCATATTTTATGGATACCCAAGTTCTTCCCCATAATGCATATTTAGCTGCTTATATACTCAATGAACACCTGTTATTTGCTAAATACCTCACAATAAAATGTACATCATAAAAATACACAATTTCAGTTTATCATATATGAAAAACTATTAGGCATTAGCTATCAATCTCTATTGAGATATGAGTTCAGAAAGTAATTCCTCACATGTGTTCCCTCTCTCTTATTCCTGCTTTCTCATCAACATGACAGGAAAACATAAATCCAGTTTTGTCAAATAGTGTAATTTTTATTATAATCTTACATCACATTAGTTAACTGGTTGATTAAAAACAAGAGGTGGGAATCTTGCAGATATTAAAATAACAGTATATGGAAAGGCACATTCAAACATGGTTGAAGGGAATGTCAATTGATACAATTGGACATATCAATCAATAAAAAATGCACAAACCCTTTTGACCTGAAATTCCACTCAGGGAAATTATTCTATAAATATACTTAAACAAATATAAAGAGATCTATCCACAAGAAACATTCTATGTGGTATTGTTTATAATACCAAAACAAACAAATAAAACTTAAAACAATCTAAATGTCTACCACTAGGACTGTAGTTAATTAAATTATGACATAACCATACAATGGAATTTTATAATCATTAAAAAGAATGAGGTAGCTCTGCTTGTATTGATATAAAAGATCTTCAAGACCTATCATATTATTAGCTTTCTATAAGTGCAGAAGAGCATCATGATATGTTCCCATTTGTGTCTTCACAAGGATATGTGTTTATATATGTAAATAGACTTATTATGAATGCACACCCATACCTTGGTGTACAGATATATATACATAAAATTTTCTGGAAGAATACATAAAATATGTTGATTCTTCCTTCTGCAGAGTTCTTTCTTGAAGAAATTCAGTTTTCATTATCTACTATACTAAACAATTTGAATATTTTATCATAGCATTTGCTTTCTTTGTAATAATATCAGTTCTTCAGAGAACTACCTAATAGCAGCTAACATTCTAAAATTTTAATATATAAGGATATGTATGAAAACCTTTTAAAAATCTCTATCTTCTCAGAATCCTTGAAAAGCTAATTCCAAAATAGGTTTTCCATACTAGAACTCTAAGAAAATCAAAATAGTAGTCCTGCTGTATCTTTATTCATTTGTTCTGTTGCTAGATTCCAATAACTTATGAAGTATGGAGACACAGCCCATCAACTTCACTTTGTAAAACCTGAAACCTCTTCACTTGCTCACAGTATCATAGAGTGGATTGTTCTTCTCTGTGTAGCTGGCATAAGGCTGCATTTCCTCCTAAGAAAGAACTCAAAGTCAAAATCAATTCAAAAAAGCTGGAAGTCACCAACCACTTATGTTCTTCTCACAGGTGCCCCCAGATTTAGTATCTACAAGAGTGCTTATATTTGTGTCTCTGGGCTTACATGGCCGTAAGAGAAAGACTGTTTTCTATTATTTTGTCAAAAAATTTATTGATTATTTAAGTTTCAGTGTGAGATGATAATGTTGCGTGACAGTAGGAATGGAGAAGGATGAAGTAACATGAGAGGTATTTCAAAGGACAGAGTCAAAGACTTGGTAAGGTACTGGCTATGAGATATGGAGCAGAAGAGGATTTAAAAGCAAGTAAGAGGGAAATGATGATGATATGGAGAAAGGGAAGTCAAGAACTGGAGATGGTTTCATGGGGGAGGAAAGACCAATTCAGTTTCTCCAAACATTATAGTCCAAATTTGGCAAACATGTGTTTTGTAAGATACAGTTCTTGAAATGAAAATATTGCTTGGAATGTGTATAAATAGTATAAGGTAGATAATTAACAAAACACGTACACCTGAGTACTAGCATTATGAAATTAGAATTTTTGCTTTTTAATTAAAATACTAATATTGAGGCAAATTACAAATTGCATGGTTATATTTTCACTTTGAGCCTTGAAAGTTTGCAAATATTCTTTTTAATGTTATCTTACCTCCTCAACAACTGAAGTAGCTTCCATTTTTTTTAATTTGCATTTTCTGCAAAAATAAAAATAAGCTGGAGTGAATGTAGAAAACATCATTATTTAATGAAAAATGGGAAAACAAAACAGTATATTATTGACAAGGGTGGTTCATTTTTGATAGAAGCCATAATAAAGCAGAAAAGAATTACCAGAAATAAGAATGTTACTTGTAGTTAATACACCCAAATGACATAATTCTGGATATGGGGAGAGGAGTGAAATTATGCAACAGAAGCATGATATATGGAATAAATGTGACACATCCTTATTGGTACATAATATGAATTATTGTAGTTCTTTTCTCAAATACAAATTAGCATACAATGTCTCTACCAGGATCTTGCCCTAAATGGCCTATTTCACTATGCTTGCATGGCTAAGTAACCAAGCAAAAATCCCTCTTGTCATTTAAAGTAGTCCAAATCTAACACCTTTAGGACACACTTCTTGATTATGGGAGAGTTGATGTTAACATATTAATTTTAGCCCATCAATTCCATATGTCTGACCCCTTCTAGCCCAATTAAACTAAGAAAAAACATCACTCAATACCTGCAGCAATCGATTTTCAAAATGGATCCCACAATGAATCCCACAATGATCAAGGTAATCAAAATAGAGGAGGTGATAGATAAAATAGTTAATTTCAGTGGTGATTGGTCACCTGTAAATATAGACACAAAAATATATGGTTTAACTCTGGTGCATCCAGATAATGGAATATTATTTAGCACTAAAAAGAAATGAGCTTCATGAAAAGACATGGAGGAAATTTAAATGCATATTACTCAGTGAAAGCAGCCAATCTGACACTGCTACATTCTGTATGATTCCAATTATATAGACATTCTGGAAAAAGCAAAACTATGGAGACAGTGTGAAGATCAGGGGTTGCTAGAGGTTAGGGTAGAGGGAAGAATGAGTAACTGGAGCATAGAGGACCTTTAGATAGTGAAACTACTCCATGGGAAGCTACAATGGTGGATATATGCTACTTCTACATTTGCTAAAATTCATAGAATGTACACCTAGAGTGAACCATAATGTAAATTACAAACTTCGGGTAATAATGTTGTGATAATATAGGTTCATCAGTTCTCACAAATATACCAGTATGGCATGGGTGATGTAGAGAGAGGGGGAGACCGTGCATGTGTTGGGGCAGGGATAATATGGGAACTCTCTGCACTTTCCACTCAATTTTGCTGTGAACCTAAAACTGCTCTAAAAACTAAAGTCTATTAAATATATATATACATATATATATAACTAAATAAATGTTCAAGGATGTCTCAGAATTCATGAAGTTCACTTCTGTGATTTTATTTTAAACAGTTTTGACTCATTAATAGTTCAAATCATTGTTATAATAAAATTGCTTTATTAATTCTGATTCTAGGGTGTTTAGCAAGACATCATCCTAAGTCAAGGTTTTGGGGCTTTAAGGATTCATGAATGATGAATTCCTACAGGAGAGATGTGCAGACTAAATTTCTCAGTTACAGTAATAGCAGGGTGTTTCTCATCTCCAATATTCAGAAGTAAATGGGGAATTGTAAAAAAGGTAATTGGAAAAACAACCTAATCCTGAAGTCACCTTTCTTCCAGGTCCTTGAAACTGACATGAATGCATGGCAGCAACTTTCAATTATTTATTAACTCTGGCAGCAATATAAAGCTCAGTCTGACAAGAGAAGTCAACAAAGGAATTGCCAGCTCTGGGAATCAGTGGTTCTAAGACCTTGTTCCTGCTGTACCCTGAATTGGGCTGAGGGCAACAGATGGAGGTAAGTAGAAGCTAAGCAGGCTGGCGTCCTCTCCCTCCACATTCCTTCAACAGTTTGTTTTTAAACATTGCATTTCTGTGTCTTTTATTTGAAAAAGAAAAAATTGTTTTACAGTTAAAATCAACAACATTGTCTTGAAATCCCCTCTTTCAAACTAATGCACTTTCTTTCATTGGAAGTATAGCCACAGAGGCTGAGGATCTGCCCTGCAAAGAGACAGGAAGGAGACCCCAGCACTGGCTGAGAGTGAATGAGACAGTCCCTTAAGTCTGAGCATCCATAAACATGACATCATATTGTAATACCAGGTGGTCAGATTGCATACATAAGCAGAGCACAATTAGTCTCCTCAGTATATAATGCTAAAATCTTTTTTTAAAATCAGCTTAACAGTGGATATTAGAAAATGGTGGTTTAAAGACATGGATTTTTCTCCTCTCTCTTCTTAAACTTTATTAAATTATCAGTAGGAAAATTTTCTAAGTATAGACTTTCTAAATATAGACAATGAACATGGATGAAGATAAGCAGATGAAAAATTTCAACTTGTTCTTAGGTGAAAAATGTACAGAAGAAGGCAAATAATTTACAGTAGAATAAGTAAGAATCTTACTGTCCATAGCACACCAAGAAGACTCTAGAATAGGAAAGGTCAAATATATAAAAAGGGGCAAATGGGGGGTGAAGTGTAAGTTAAAAGTTGGAAGCCTTTTTGAAGGTCTGTATTAAGAAGAGGTAGGCTGCCAAGTCCACTCCCACCCTGTGCAGCCAGGTCGCTTCACCTTCCTCAAACAGCAGGAAACAGGAAGTTTGCCCAGAAAAGGTGAACGGGAAAGATTCCAGAGTCAAGGATCCAGACATAATGGAGGGTGGAGAGGAAGTACCAGATTGAAGAGAGGTATTAAAGAAAAGTCTGAGTTCTGAACAGTCTCTCTCTCTCTCTCTCTCTCTCTCACACACACACACACACACACACCTCTTCTTCTCTGTTCCCATAACACTAATAGTCAAGGTTATCCCTCTTAGACAATAGACTGGAGAGTTATTTTCTGCAGAACCTGAAAAGCCTCAGAGAAAAGAATTTCAGATAACTAAAGAATCCGTATCTAAAAATTGTTTTTTCATTTACCTCCTTTCAGACTATTGAAGCTAACTAGTTGACAGGACCACCCACAGATAACATAGCTTCCAATCAGTTCATTTTTGAAAGCTCACTTTGAAATGAATGGATAACCAAGGATTACCAGAGAGTAAAGGAAAGCTTCATACATAAAACAAAGAGATTAAAACTAGTAAATGTCTGGAAGGCAGAAGGAACTCAGATTAAACAGACATGGAATCAAGCAGAGCACTGTGGGAAAGAATGCCCAGGACAATCGTGCAGCAGGTCTAGTGACTGCCCAGGCCAGATTAGAACAGAGTATGTAAAACTCAAGAAGGGATGTCTTCAAGAAAAAAAAAAAAAAAACAGAACTGATGGATTACCCAATAAATTTGACCATGTGGAAAGTAGGATTAATAGGGGTTTTCTAATTTTGTCACTGAGCTTAATGGTAATTAACAATAAGTACATATTTATTTTTAAGATTTTATTTATTTATTTATTTGAGAGAGAGAGTGAGAGAGAGCACGAGAGGGGAGAGGGTTAGAGGGAGAAGCAGACTCCCCGCTGAGCAGGGAGGCCGATGAGGGACTCGATCCCGGGACTCTGGGATCATGACCTGATCCGAGGCAGTCGCTTAACCAACTAAGCCACCAAGACACCCCATAAGTACATATATTTTTAAGGAAACTAAAGAGTAAAGTTTAAATCAATCATAGAGACTACTATAATATATCTAAGAAATTATAGGAAGAACCTGGAGAAGAAAATCCTGCCAAACTAAAAATCTGTGAAGAAAATGTATGAGTGACTTGATCCTTCTTCTAAATGCACAAAGATTTCTTTAAAAATACAATTTAGTCTTCTCCTAAAACCAGAAGTATTAATTTAAAAGTACACTACTCAAGCCAACTTACTACTTGTATAGAGTGGACATTAAATTATTAAATTATTTTTCATTTTACTTTATTAAATAATAAACTTCACTCTGAAATATGGCTTTAAGGAGGAGAAGGACATAAAAAAGAGGGTGGGGAGATTATGCTTGAGAGAAATTCTCTGCACACTCCTGTTTCATTCGCCTGTAACTTCTCTGAAAGAATGAACATATCAAGCAAAAACTGGAATTACTAACCTGGATTCAGCTCTAAGGACAGAGTCTTGTTGCCGGTCACATGGGAGACAGAGCAGGACACGTTAGACACCTGGCGGTCCTCCCAGTGGCATGTACTCAGGACGGTCACTGTGCCATTGCCCAACTGTTGTTCCGCAGTGTGACAGTCTCCCCCTGGGGTCCAGGAGATCTGTGCAGCTGGCTTCCCTGCAGCCCTGCACACCAAGGTTCCATTGCTGCCTCGAAACAGGGTCACCTCAGGGGGCACTGCAGAGATGCAGGGGAAATGCTTCAGGCTTAACACATGGGGTATGGAATAGAGAGAGATTTGGTTCAGTCCCAGATCTGCTTCTCTGACGTACCACAATATGTCATGCTCCTTACCTAACACTTGGAGGTGATATCCAAAACCAAAATTCCCATCA
>NW_027893385.1:0-240 GCF_054177405.1 Leptonychotes weddellii | reverse complement strand
TCCACTGAGCGTTTGTCTGCTTCATGGTAGCTATGACTTTGCTTCAGGAGTTTATATTTGGGTACCAGCTAAAACATCTACATAATATAGGAAAATCCATTCAGTTTCTTGGGCTTTAGTTTTTTGTTTTTTTTTTTAATTTTTTTATTGTTATGTTAATTCCCATACATTACATCATTAGTTTTAGATGTAGTGTTCCATGATTCATTGTTTGTGCATAACACCCAGTGCTCCATGCAG
>NW_027893384.1:0-240 GCF_054177405.1 Leptonychotes weddellii | reverse complement strand
ATAGAATATGACTCTAAAAATGAAAAATAAAAAAGATTTTTAAAAAAGGGATTGATAAGCTATTGGTGAAAAGGGGGAAAAGAAAAATTCAAAAAAAAAAAGAAAAAGAAAATTAAAAAAATTAACTTTGAAAGACTAAAGAATCAGGGGGAAAAAGCCAGGAATTCCATGTGCAGTATACCCCTAGTGTCGGCCTTCTGCCATTCTCATTGATCAGTAAACTTGGCCTTGGCTGGCTGT
>NW_027893383.1:0-240 GCF_054177405.1 Leptonychotes weddellii | reverse complement strand
CTTTCCTCTTCGTCTCGAGGTTTTTTTTTTTTTTTTTTTTTAAGATTTTATTTATTTATTTGAGAGAGAGAGAATGAGAGAGAGAAAGCACATGAGAGGGGGGAGGGTCAGAGGGAGAAGCAGACTCCCCGCCGAGCAGGGAGCCCGATGCGGGACTCGATCCCGGGACTCCAGGATCATGACCTGAGCTGAAGGCAGTTGCTTAACCAACTGAGCCACCCAGGCGCCCTTCGTCTCGAG
>NW_027893382.1:0-240 GCF_054177405.1 Leptonychotes weddellii | reverse complement strand
GTGCTAGCAGATGACACACTCCGTTTGCAACAACAGAAGCCGCAAAAAAATACTGAACTCGAGGTCTTATCCACTTGGTGTTGGCTACAAGTCCCATAGAAGGTCTGGCTACCATGTCAACAAAAGCCAGAATGGAAAGAAGGAAGGCAGACTTCTCACTAGAGTAATGTTGACTCTTGCCATAATTACTAAGAAAGACCAAAGGGGTAAACAGTCCAAAAAACATGAGCACGTTTCCGG
>NW_027893381.1:0-240 GCF_054177405.1 Leptonychotes weddellii | reverse complement strand
GCCATTTAGATCTTATCAGAACCTTTGAACAGTAGATCAATAATCATGTCTGCCATCTCTTGTAGGTGCTCACAGCAGACAGTGCAACAAGAATTCCATTTTTAAGGCTTTCTAACACAAGGCTGACACTTACACAAGGCTAGTGTCACTAAAGCTACTTAATGGATTATTAAATCCTAGTATAGGGTCTCAGGAAGAAGCAGATACCCAGACAAGGTTTGGGACATGAGGCATAAGCAG
>NW_027893380.1:0-240 GCF_054177405.1 Leptonychotes weddellii | reverse complement strand
TTAAGGAGGGCACGTGTGGTGATGAGCACTGGGTGTTATATGCAACTAATGAATTGTTGAACACAACATCAAAAATTAATGATGTACTATATGCTGGCTAATTGAACATAATAATAAAAAAATATTAAAAAAAGAAAAAAAAAGAGTTGTGCAGTAAATAAAAAATCAACTGCCATTCAAATCGATAGCTATTTTTACATGCTTTTAACAATGGAAGTACCATTTTACATCAGCAAATGC
>NW_027893379.1:0-240 GCF_054177405.1 Leptonychotes weddellii | reverse complement strand
TGGAACCCCCTGTGACTCCACTGGGTCATGACCTCCCCTGAACCTGTTCCTGGTCCTCCCTGGGACTGGACATCACTTGTACATTTACCTGGGCCTCCCATGAGACAAGAACACCAAATCACCTATACCTGGGCCTCACCCGCACCTGCACCTCCTCACCTGTACCTGCCCCAGGTCTGGCTAGAACCAGAAAGGACGGAAGCTGAACCAGGGACAGCAGGCCCTCTGGGGCTCGAGAAT
>NW_027893378.1:0-240 GCF_054177405.1 Leptonychotes weddellii | reverse complement strand
GGATAGGAAAATACACAAGTGTGTACTTTCACTAAGCTCTAACTATAATGTAACATTTCCTTTTATTATGTACATAGCCAACAAACCCCAGTAATATTGGCAGTATCTGTGAATTTGTCACCAACTTATAGATATTTTTATAACATACTACAGTGGTTGCAGACATTTCAAAATATCATTTATACTAATTACTACTTCATAATTATGATAGATATTATTCCTGAATAATATGCTGACCTT
>NW_027893377.1:0-240 GCF_054177405.1 Leptonychotes weddellii | reverse complement strand
TGTGAGCAGGGGGAAGGGCAGAAGGAGAGAGAGAATTTCAAGGGGACTCCACGCTGAGCACAGAGCCTGATGCGGGGCTCAGTCTCACAACCCTAAGATCATGACCTAAGCTGAAACAAGAGTCAGTTGCTCAACCCACTGAGCCACCCTGGCGCCCTGGGACTTTACCTTGTTTACCTTTCATCCCTAATACCTAGTATGATGCTTGCTTGACAGATCAGTAGGTGCTCAGTGAGTATT
>NW_027893376.1:0-240 GCF_054177405.1 Leptonychotes weddellii | reverse complement strand
TCGCAGGACCCTGGGATCATGACCTGAGCCGAAGGCAGACACTTAACGACTGAGCCACCCAGGTGTCCCTAAGTTTTATGTTCTTAACCCTATGACCCATCAGGTGTCCTGTTGTCCTTTCCCACAAGGCTTTTCTGTGAGCAGATGTGGGGTTATCTGAGGATAGGCAGGTTCCCTGTCAGACTGGGGACTTGCCCCGCCTTCACTGTCATTAACCCTCAGCACATTCTGTCCCTTCTC
>NW_027893375.1:0-1570 GCF_054177405.1 Leptonychotes weddellii | reverse complement strand
CCGAATATCGCCTCGGATTCACTTCTCCGCACGTCCTACCTTCCAGAAAGTGGTCGCTTTTCTGATGAGAGAGTTGTTGCTCTTCTTTTCTTCCATCTCCTGTTGAGTTTGTAGGTGTTCAGAACGGTTTGATCCCTATCCAGCTGAATTCCTGAGAGGAGACGAAATCCAGGTCTCCTACTCCTCCGCCATCTTGCTCTGCCCCCCAGAAGAGGTTTTTAAATAGAACATAATAGCCAAAGGAAGTGAAATAGATAATGCAATTTCAGTTGAAATACATACTTTTGTGTTTTATTTATGTTTTTATTTTTTAATTTGAATTAATTTTTATTAATATGTTATGTTAGTCACCATACAGTACTTTATTAGTTTTTGATGTTTTAGAAGTAAAAAGGGGTGACTCTCACCACTATTGTTCAACATAGTACTAGAAGTCCTAGCAACAGCAATCAGAAAACAAAAAGAAATAAAAGGTATTCAAACTGGCAAATAAGAAGTCAAACTCTCTCTTTTCGCAGACGACATCATACTTTATGTGGAAAACCCAAAAGACTCCACCCCAAACTACTAGAACTCATGCAGCAATTCAGTAATATGTCAGGATACAAAATCAATGCACAGAAATCAGTTGATTTCTTATACACTAACAATGCAACTGTAGAAAGAGAAATTAGAGAAATGATTCCATTTACAATAGCACCAAAACCCATAAGATACCTCAGAATAAACCTAAGCAAAGAGGTAAAGGATATATACTCTAGGAACTACAGAACACTCATGAAAGAAACTGAAGAAGACACAAAAAGATGGAAAAATATTCCATGCGCATGGATCAGAAGAATAAACATTGTTAAAATGTCTATGCTACCCAGAGCAAACTATACCTTCAACACCATCCCGATCAAAATTCCAATGACATTTTTCAAAGTGCTGGAACAAACAATCCTAAAATTTGTATGGAATCAGAAAAGACCCTGAATCGCTAAGGAAACATTGAAAAAGAAAAACAAAGCTGGGGGCATCATGTTGCCCGATTTCAAACTATATTACAAAGCAGTGATCGCCAAGACAACATGATACTGGCACAAAAACAGACATATAGACCAACGGAACAGAATAGAGAGCCCAGGTATGGACCCTCACCTCTATGGTCAAATAATCTTTGACAAAGCTGGAAAAATATGCAATGGAAAAAAGACAGTCTCTTCAATAAATGGTGCTTGGAAAATTGGACAGCTACATACAGAAGAATGAAACTCAACCATTCTCTGACACCATACACAAGGATAAACTCAAAATGGATGAAAGACCTCAATGTGAGACAGGAATCCATCAAAATCTTAGAGAAGAACATAGGCAGTAACCGCTTTGACATCAGCCACAGCAACTTCTTTCAAGATACATCTCCAAAGGCTAGTGAAACAAAAGCAAAAATGAACTTTTGGGACTAAATCAAGATCAAAAGCTTCTGCACAGCAAAGGAAACAGTTAACAAAACAAAGTGGCAACCCACAGAATGGGAGAAGATATTTGCAAGTGACACTACAGACAAAGGTCTGACTTCCAAGAT
>NW_027893374.1:0-240 GCF_054177405.1 Leptonychotes weddellii | reverse complement strand
ATTTTTGGTTCAAGCATATTTTAGTTGGATTTCTTTCACTTGGAGCATAAAGAACAGCGACTGATATATTTGTCTTTGTGAACTTGGTCAAGTTATACAAGCAGTGTATATATTCATGTATCCTGACCCACAGCTTACAGCAACACTAGGTTCCCTATCCCTCTGCTTTTGTCAGCCCGAGCCTGAGATAGCTTGACATTGAATAGTCCCATTTAGGGACTGGAGGAAGCAACTTAGCAT
>NW_027893373.1:0-240 GCF_054177405.1 Leptonychotes weddellii | reverse complement strand
TTTTTTTTTTAGTTTAAATAAACTGAATTTTAAAAAACCCAAAAAGCAAAGCAAAGACAAAAATTAAATTTATATACAGTTTTAGACACTTTCCTTTCTTCAAAATACGAATTCACATGTCTTAGATGTTTCTTGGAGTGCTAATGAAGTGATGGAGAAATGTAGAAAGCATAATACATTTTTTTTCAAAAAACAAAAAAGAGTGTAGGCACAGAACTGAAAGCAGCCAGAAAATCACCT
>NW_027893372.1:0-240 GCF_054177405.1 Leptonychotes weddellii | reverse complement strand
GGGGCAATGTAATGTGTTTGCACTTGCTCTCCCAAGGCTGCGCTAGAATGTTCCTGGGAAATTAACACTCAGCAAAAAAAAAAAAAAAAAAGTTTCTACACTCCTAGGAAGACAAATCTGAAGATCAACTAATCTGTTTCTCTTACTAGCATCTTGGTGGCAGCTCAGGACATGTGCTGCCCACCCTTTCTTTTCTCCCCTCTCTGGAAACCAACTGCCTTGGAGTTACTTGTCAAAGTT
>NW_027893371.1:0-240 GCF_054177405.1 Leptonychotes weddellii | reverse complement strand
TTCCGCGCACAGATTTTCCATGGCTGGGGTTGGTATTTCTATTTTTTTTTTTTTTAAGTTTTTATGTATTTGTTTGCCAGAGAGAGAGAGCTCAAGCAGGGGGAGTGACAGGGAGAGGGAGAAGCAGGCTCCCCACTGAGCAAGGAGCTGGATGTGGGACTCAATCCCAGGACTCTGGGATCATGACCTGAGCCGAAGGTAGACGCTTAACTGACTGAGCCACGCAGGCATCCCTGGGGT
>NW_027893370.1:0-240 GCF_054177405.1 Leptonychotes weddellii | reverse complement strand
GTTGTAAATTGGTGATTTATAATTCTGTTATTCCCTCTTCATTGTTAGCTGAAAATGTCAAAAAAGAAAAATTTTTTCATTAACTATTTTGTCATCCTGAGGTATATATTTTGAAGAAAGACAAGATAAATCTTGATTCTTTCTTTAATTACCAGCTTTCAAAATAATGAAGAGTTCTTTACCATCTTGAAAAGATCAAAAAATTTTATTGATTTTATCATTGTCATCTTCATTAATACT
>NW_027893369.1:0-240 GCF_054177405.1 Leptonychotes weddellii | reverse complement strand
TAAGGCCAAAAGTTTTAGCAGGTGAATGCTGTCTCCTGTGAAGAAAGGGAGAAGAGAAGCAGAACATATACATATTGTAACCAACAAGAGCCTGCAGAAAACTTTATATCCTCCAAATCAGCTTTTAAGGTTTGTAAAGAGTTAAGAAGGACTGCCTGTGTAACCTGGGGCATTACTGTCCAGGTTTATTACTGTTCTTCCCAAGTGAAAGCAAGAAGATACGGACTATCCTTATGAACT
>NW_027893368.1:0-240 GCF_054177405.1 Leptonychotes weddellii | reverse complement strand
GGCAGTGAAGATACTTTATATCTGGGTGTTCCCAATTATTCCCTCTTGCCCCTTGTGACTTTGCTCTAATTTATTTCAGCTATCTATATCCATCACCCAATCCATAGTTACTTTTATTTATTTAAACCATTATTTTCTAAATTTATTAAGAATATAAAAAATAGAAGGTTTTATTTTACCCTATTATTCCTTCTCCAACGTTCTTCCTTTCTTTTTTTAAATTTAATTTTATTATGTTAT
>NW_027893367.1:0-240 GCF_054177405.1 Leptonychotes weddellii | reverse complement strand
GGACGTTCCACGCGGGGCCGGAACCCCAGGGAGCTGTGGTTGGAGGAGGCCCGGAGTCACAGCTGTCAGCACCGCAAGGAGGTTCTCACTGCCCTGAGCACATGCTCCGTGTGAACCTCCTCCAGGGGCCAGGGAAGGCGTGGGACGGGCCACTATGGGGGCCGGATGTCAGAGGACACCGTATCCCAGCGAGCGGCCAAGTGGGACAGGTAGCCTGGGAGCCTCACCCCCTGGGCATTG
>NW_027893366.1:0-240 GCF_054177405.1 Leptonychotes weddellii | reverse complement strand
GATCTACCTCAGATGTGGAATAGAACACACTATTGTTAGTTGTCAGGAACACTCCATGAAGGTGCACACACGAGTAGGGTCTTTCCACAATGTCGGCTTTATTCAATCATAAAGCAAAGTTAAATCACACTTATAGAGCAGGTTCAGGCTTCCAAACTCCGTGACAATTCACCATGTGATTAAATTAGGCTTCTTACACAGCACACAGCAGGGCAGAAGACAAGCCACACAACAAACTAG
>NW_027893365.1:0-240 GCF_054177405.1 Leptonychotes weddellii | reverse complement strand
TGGCACTGTAGTTTTTGGACCTAGCGTGGACTGAGACTTACTGTGTTTTTACATGGAAATGATTAGATCACCCGAGGCTTTCATTTCTGAGATAAATTTATGATGTTTGTCCAAGGCTTAAAAATTTCTGAAGATAGGGACGCCTGAGTGGGTCAGTCCTTTGAGCATCTGCCTGTGGCTCAGGTCCTGATCCCAGGATAGTGGGATCGAGTCCCACATTTGGCTCCTCGCTCAGTGAGG
>NW_027893364.1:0-240 GCF_054177405.1 Leptonychotes weddellii | reverse complement strand
TTTACATAGAAAACAACAGGATGACTATTAGAAAAAGTATGCCTTTATCTTGTAGCTCTATGCCTAAGGTTTAAAGCATTGTTCTAAAATTACTTACAAAATCTATTTTCAAATCATATTGATACTCAAAAAGTATATAGACTTGTAGAAAGTTATGTATTTCCTTTCAGCTCTGTTCCTTGATATATAAAATGATAATAAGAGTAATTGAATCTTTGAGTGATTGTAAAGATTAAACAA
>NW_027893363.1:0-240 GCF_054177405.1 Leptonychotes weddellii | reverse complement strand
TGTGAGGTTCAAATTCATCCCTCAGCGAAGTGGAAAATTTCTTTTTTTTTTTTTTTAAAGATTTTATTTATTTATTTGAGACAGAGAGAATGAGAGACAGAGAGCATGAGAGGGAGGAGGGTCAGAGGGAGAAGCAGACTCCCCGCCGAGCAGGGAGCCCGATGCGGGACTCGATCCCGGGACTCCAGGATCATGACCTGAGCCGAAGGCAGTCGCTCAACCAACTGAGCCACCCAGGCG
>NW_027893362.1:0-240 GCF_054177405.1 Leptonychotes weddellii | reverse complement strand
TGCAGAAATCACAAAAACCATTTACATTCACTGTGGTTTTAAAACTACTTAGCTTTGCAGCTAGATCTATTAATGTTAGTGAAGAACTATATACATTACTATATAACAGGTTTATTTAAAAAATATTTGGCAGTCATATTTCAATATAATTGATTTCCCGTGTATTCATATAATTTATTTTATGCAGCTGAGAACATTATTCTCAGAAGGCGTCTAGAAGAATGTTAAGGTTAAGAACCC
>NW_027893361.1:0-240 GCF_054177405.1 Leptonychotes weddellii | reverse complement strand
GCCAGGTAGTCATGAGTGTTACTAAATTAACCCAGACGACGTCTGGATTCACTCGAATGGCTCAGAAACTCGCCACAGTGAGGATCTGGCAAGCAAATCGAGCCCTACAACAGTCTCGACAGAAAGATCCACACTTTTACTCTGAACAAATAGAAATCGTGAGCACTGGGATATTAACAACTTTGTCTAATATCTTTAACCTGATCGTTAGCTATGAAGTGGTTGATGAGCCTTTCTACG
>NW_027893360.1:0-240 GCF_054177405.1 Leptonychotes weddellii | reverse complement strand
TGATATTAGTAGTAGAATCTTCTCTCTTTTTCTCTGGTCAGTCTTGATAAAGGTTTGCCAATTTTCTTAATCTTTTCAAAGAACCAATTTTTTTGTTGTTTTCTTTATTGTTTTTTTCTGTTCTCTGTTATTTATTCCCATTCTAATTTTTATTATTTCTTTCCTTCTTCCTGTTTAGGATTTAGTCTGCACTTTTTTCTAGTTTATTAAGGTGTAAGTTTAGGATACCTATTTGAAATG
>NW_027893359.1:0-240 GCF_054177405.1 Leptonychotes weddellii | reverse complement strand
GATTTCCCCCCCTTCATTCTTCCCCTCCTGCTATCTTCTTTTTTTTTTTTTTTTTAACATATATTGTATTATTTGTTTCAGAGGTACAGATCTGTGATTCAACAGTCTTGCACAATTCTTTGGTTTTAATCTGCTGTGAGCCATGAAACCACTTCTCCTAGGACTAATTATTAACAGCCTGCGGGACTAGCATTTAAGAGATGCATTTGAGGAAATATTATCCTAGACTAGATAACCTGG
>NW_027893358.1:0-240 GCF_054177405.1 Leptonychotes weddellii | reverse complement strand
TGGGCCTCCCCTGTGACTGCACTGGGTCATGACCTCCCTGCACCTGTTCCTGGTCCTCCCTGGGACTGGACATCACTTGTACATTTACCTGGGCCTCCCATGAGACAAGAACACCAAATCACCTATACCTGGGCCTCACCCGCACCTGCACCTCCTCACCTGTACCTGCCCCAGGTCTGGCTAGAACCAGAAAGGACGGAAGCTGAACCAGGGACAGCAGGCCCTCTGGGGCTCGAGAAT
>NW_027893357.1:0-240 GCF_054177405.1 Leptonychotes weddellii | reverse complement strand
CGAAGGCAGTCGCTTAACCAACTGAGCCACCCAGGCGCCCCCAAGGTGACT
This sequence comes from Leptonychotes weddellii, assembly GCF_054177405.1. NCBI lineage: Eukaryota > Metazoa > Chordata > Mammalia > Carnivora > Phocidae > Leptonychotes > Leptonychotes weddellii. Next base: position 189 of record NW_027893357.1, on the reverse strand, counting down.
TATTCTATGTCTAAAAGGGAATCTCAGGAAGAAAGAACAAAACAAGACAGACAGTGTTTCAAAGAGATTAACAGAGAGTTCCTAAAAATACACCTAATGTAAGTCAAAACAAACGCAGAGAAGGAGCTGAGATATACGACAGTTACGGCGGCGGAGGGGGTGGTGTTTTCATTGTCAAAGATGAGGTGG
>NW_027893356.1:0-240 GCF_054177405.1 Leptonychotes weddellii | reverse complement strand
CCTCCCCATGCTCCTGGGATATTCAGGATTTCTCCCAGCCGCCCATGGGAACCCAGGGGCCCCAGGGGGCCAAACCACTCTCCAGTGTGTGACATCAGCAGTTACTGTCACACGTGCAGAAAAGGTGGGAAAGGTTACATGTCAGTGAAGGGCGCATCCAAATAGAGGATTTTATGTGACCATTTCATGTTAAAACAACATGAATAGGTCAATAACCAGTAATGAGACTGAAGCAGTGAT
>NW_027893355.1:0-240 GCF_054177405.1 Leptonychotes weddellii | reverse complement strand
GACTAGAAAGGTCAGGGAGGGAACTTCCCAGCCATTAAGGGGTTTATTTAGACACCCTGAAATTAAATGGTAAGGACAAGCTATAAGGGGCCACTGCTGGTCCACTTGGGCTCAATATCAGAAACTGGGAGGAGCCAGGGACGACTCCTAGAGCAGTGATACTTGTATTTCTTTCCTCCTGTTCTGGTCCATTTCTTTTCTTTTTTTTTTTTTTAAAGATTTTATTTATTTATTTGAGAG
>NW_027893354.1:0-1570 GCF_054177405.1 Leptonychotes weddellii | reverse complement strand
AGGAAAGTATATAGCAATACAAGCCTTTCTCAAGAAACAAGAAAGGTCTCAAGTACACAGCCTAACCCTACATCTAAAGGAGCTAGAGAAAGAACAGCAAATAAAGCTTAAACCCAGCAAGAGAAGAGAAATAATAAAGATCAGAGCAGAAATCAATGAAATAGAAACCAAAAGAACAGTAGAACAGATCAACGAAACTAGGAGCTGGTTCTTTGAAAGAATTAACAAGATTGATAAACCCCTGGCCAGACTTATCAAAAAGAAAAGAGAAATGACCCAAATCAACAAAATCATGAACGAAAGAGATCACAACCAACACCAAAGAAATACAAACAATTATAAGAACATATTATGAGCAACTCTATGCCAGCAAATTAGATAACCTGGAAGAAAGGGATTCATTCCTAGAGATGTATCAACTACCAAATCTGAACCAGGAAGAAACAGAAAACCTGAACAGACCTATAACCACTAAGGAAATTGAAGCAGTCATCAAAAACCTCCCAACAAACAAAAGCCCAGGGCCAGATGGCTTCCCAGTGGAATTCTACCAAACATTTCAAGATGAATGAATACCTATTCTTCTGAAACTGCTCCAAAAGATAGAAATGGAAGGAAAACTTCCAAACTCATTTTATGAGGCCACGATTACCTTGATCCCAAAACCAAAGACCCCATCAAAAAGGAGAATTACAGACCAATATCCTTGATGAACATGGATGAAAAAATTCTTACCAAAATACTAGCCAACACGAACCAACAGTACATTAAAAGGATTAATCACCAGGGGGTGGACCAAGATGGCGGAGGAGTAGGAGACCTGGATTTCGTCTCCTCTCAGGAATTCAGCTGGATAGGGATCAAACCATTCTGAACACCTACAAACTCAACAAGAGATTGAAGAAAAGAATAGTAACAACTCTCTCATCAGAAAAGCGACCGCTTTCTGGAAGGTGGGACATGCGGAGAAGTGAATCTGAGGCGATATTCGGGAGGATAGACGGCGGGGGAGGGGCCTCCATCGGCCGCTTGTGGCAAGTGATAGAATGACGGAGCACAAAATCGGAACATTTAAAAGTCTGCTCTGCTGAGGGACGTCACTCTGGTGGCTAAGCGGGGGGTGGAACCCTCCGGGACAGTGTGGTCTCAGGACCCTCAGGGTCACAGAAAGACCGGGGGTGACTGAGTGCGGCAGAGCTCCCAGGTAACGCAGCAGGGAAGCCGGCTACAGAGGCGGACCCCAGGTGCGGGCTCTCAGCTCAAGGTTGTCATAAACGGTGATCCGCGGGACAGTCAGGCCACTGCTCCTCCAGCAGGGACCCAACAAGTGGCAGATCCGGGGAGACTCCCCTTCCTCCCCTGGGAGGAACCGCGCGGGAGTGCACCACAGGGATCTGCTGGGTTTGGAGACTCCACACGGGGTCGGGTGCCAGAGATAGAAACGCGCGGTCACAGGCCGGGTGAGCACGGAGTGCGGCCGGAGACCGGGGAGATGGGAGTGACTGATGGCTTTTCTCTGGGGGCTCACTGAGGAGCGGGGTCCCGAGTTCTCGGCTCCTCCGGGGCGGAG
>NW_027893353.1:0-240 GCF_054177405.1 Leptonychotes weddellii | reverse complement strand
TGAAAGTGTCTTATAATTTCTAAATCATGCTTTGCCTTATACTGTTCTACCAATCTGGAATGATCTATGTCACCTGCCACTTTATTCCATGTCGAATTTAGACAATTTCAAATGTCACTTGTTTAATAAAAACTTTTGTAATCCTATTAAATATAATTATGTCCATCTCTGCATTTGGTTTATACCTCTATTGAGTACTCTTAAGTTATCTTGTCTTGTAGGTACCAGTGAACTTTATTG
>NW_027893352.1:0-240 GCF_054177405.1 Leptonychotes weddellii | reverse complement strand
CACGATTCCTCACGTAAGGCTGCTACAGTCAAGCTGAACCCCACATGTGACATCACTCCAAACCAGGGCCAGCTGGTCAAGTGTGGCACTCACCTTGCTCAACTGAAAAGCAGAAAAAAGAGAGGCCTCATTAGGCAGGGAATGCAACTCTTCCACAAGCACAAACAAACGGAGGCTGATATGTAAGAAGGCTCCCCCCCCAAGGGCCCCTGTCTCTCCCATAAGACTTGCTGTTCTAGT
>NW_027893351.1:0-240 GCF_054177405.1 Leptonychotes weddellii | reverse complement strand
CACCCTCTCCACATCATTAGTTTTTGATGTAGTGATCCACTGCCCATGTTTTAAGTAGATTATTTGCTTTTGGAGTGTTGAGTTTTATAAGTTCTTTATATATTTTGGATACTAAATCTTAATTGGATATGTCATTTGCAAACATTTCTCCCATTCCATAGGTTGCCTTTTAGTTTCATTGATTGTTTCCTTTGCTGTGCGGAAGTTTCTATTTTGATGTAGTTCTAATAGTTTATTTTT
>NW_027893350.1:0-240 GCF_054177405.1 Leptonychotes weddellii | reverse complement strand
GGGGGGGAGGATGGGTTAGCCTGGTGATGGGTATTAAAGACGGCACGTTCTGCATGGAGCACTCGGTGTTATGCACAAACAATGAATCATGGAACACTACATCTAAAACTAATGATATAATGTATGGTGATTAACATTACAATAAAAAAGAAGGAAAAAAAAGAATCTTAACAGAAAAAAAAAGAACACTCAGCTATATGTTGTCTATAAGAAACATAATTTAAATATGAAGACACAAAT
>NW_027893349.1:0-240 GCF_054177405.1 Leptonychotes weddellii | reverse complement strand
GGCCGGTGGTGAGAGGTTATCCTGGGGCTGGGGGCGTGTTTGTCCGCTCCCCAGGATTGCCTTTCCACCAAGAGCACGGGGTCCCGGCCCCTCCCGTGAGGCTGCCCAGTGTGTCCGTCTGCAGGCAGGCAAGTGTGCGCCGGGCTGTGTGGACCGGCCTCCGGCCTGCTCACCGTGCTGGCCTCAGGCCATCAGCCCACGCCCGTTCGTCTGCTGCATTCTCAGAGGCTGGGAAGGGGC
>NW_027893348.1:0-240 GCF_054177405.1 Leptonychotes weddellii | reverse complement strand
GAAAACAGCAGCCCATTCTCAAGATACTTAACACCTGTTTGAAATTTGTCATAATTATATGTTTTATTATGTATAATATACATTATATATAATATGTAGACTTTAAAATATATAATTGTATTAAATAATATATTATGTATATTATATATTTTATATATAATATACTAATATATAGTGTGTAACACCATAATATATATATATGATTTTAAGTATTATCTGTTTATATTATATATAATACAT
>NW_027893347.1:0-240 GCF_054177405.1 Leptonychotes weddellii | reverse complement strand
ACACACACACACACACACACACATTCTCTGATTGGTTTGAGGCTCCTCTCTGGAATCACCACGGCTCTGATAAGCTGAGTGTGAAAAACACCACACTAGTGAATTCTCTGAAGTATGTTGCTATGGTCTAAATGTTTGTGCCCCCCCAAATCCATACATTAAATCCTAATTCCCACTGTAGTGGTAGTAGGAGGTGGGAAGTGATTAGGTCAGAAGAGTGGAACCCTCGAGAATGGGATT
>NW_027893346.1:0-240 GCF_054177405.1 Leptonychotes weddellii | reverse complement strand
GTCGTTAAGCGTCTCCCTTCGGCTCAGGTCATGATCCCAGAGTCCTGGGATCAAGCCCCGCATCGGGCTCCCCACTCCGCGGGAAGCCTGCTTCTCCCTCTCCCACTCCCCCTGCTTGTGTTCCCTTTCTCGCTGTGTCTCTCTCTGTCAAATAAATAAATAAAATCTTTAAAAATAAAAAAAGAAGTCATGCCCATTATCAGTGATCATGGATTTTAGAAAAAGCAGATATGCATGCAT
>NW_027893345.1:0-240 GCF_054177405.1 Leptonychotes weddellii | reverse complement strand
ATTTTTTAAAGATACCAGATTCTATTCACTTTGGTGACCTACTTATTAAACTGGTCAGTACACTTCTCTTGTGTTTTTTGAAGAAGTTAGAAAGAATTGTGACTTCTCTGTGGATTTATGAAGGGAAAAGAAGTGGGGAGGTGAGGACAACTTCCTTCCATTTTGTAATATTTATTCAGAAAAACCTATGTTATCTCTACGTATGGAAGTAGTTTATCAATTCTTTAGGAAAAGAACACT
>NW_027893344.1:0-240 GCF_054177405.1 Leptonychotes weddellii | reverse complement strand
TCCCTGTCATACTTCCGCACGCCAGATTTTATTGTGTTTTTTTATCCACAGCTGGAGAGATGGGGGGCCCTGCTTGTGGAATTTGAGGTTCCCCTCATCACAGACCCGAAGTGGCCAGCCCAGCGGCAGAACGTGGTCTTAGAAGATGATGTCATTCAGTTCTTGCCATCCACGGAATGCTCGCTGCGACCTGGGGACACGGTGCTTGCCCCCTGGGAGCCAGACCGACAGCGGTATGGC
>NW_027893343.1:0-240 GCF_054177405.1 Leptonychotes weddellii | reverse complement strand
CACATCTTCTTTATCCATTCATCTGTCGATGGACATCTTGGCTCTTTCCATAGTTTGGCTATTGTGGACATTGCTGCTATAAATATTGGGGTGCACGTACACCTTAGGATCCCTATATTTGTATCTTTGGGGTAAATACTCAGTAGTGCAATTGCTGGGTCATAGGGTAGCTCTATTTTCTTTCTTTCTTTCTTTCTTTTTTCTTTCTTTCTTTCTTTCTTTTTCTTTCTTTTCTTTCTT
>NW_027893342.1:0-240 GCF_054177405.1 Leptonychotes weddellii | reverse complement strand
CTTGGCAGGGAGTCTGCTTCTCCCTCTGACCCTCCTCCCTCTCATGCTCTCTGTCTCTCATTCTCTCTCTCTCAAATAAATAAATAAAATCTTTAAAAAAAAAAAAAAAAAAAAAACACTGCAAATACATTCCTTCCTAAGTTGTGAAATCAAATGACTGAATTTAGAGCAGGTAGAGCACACTATAAGCCCTCAAAAAATTTTTCACTTATTATTTTTGTTACTTAAATGTTGATAGGT
>NW_027893341.1:0-240 GCF_054177405.1 Leptonychotes weddellii | reverse complement strand
TATACACCTTTTATTAGATTTTCCCCGAGATATCAAATGATATTTTTTTTTTTTTAAAGATTTTATTTATTTATTTGAGAGAGAGAGAATGAGAGAGAGCACATGAGAGGGGGGAGGGTCAGAGGGAGAAGCAGACTCCCTGCCGAGCAGGGAGCCCGATGTGGGACTCGATCCAGGGACTCCAGGATCATGACCTGAGCCGAAGGCAGTCGCTTAACCAACTGAGCCACCCAGGCGCCC
>NW_027893340.1:0-240 GCF_054177405.1 Leptonychotes weddellii | reverse complement strand
GAAACGAGCCTAGTGCAACCATACTTTCCTCTATGCTAACTAAATTTCGCAAGCTCCACGTGCCTGGTGGCCACCACAGAGGGACAGCACGCCTTTAGAACATCTAGAAGATGAGCGAGGTGGATATCAGCAAATCAAGTGTCTGAGCTGGGTACTGATGCCTGTCCATACGCTTCCTGTATTTTTGACTGGAGATAATAAACAACTGAACCATATGGTTCTCTCTCATGGAAATTCCTT
>NW_027893339.1:0-240 GCF_054177405.1 Leptonychotes weddellii | reverse complement strand
TGTATGTTAATCTTAAATCTCAGGATTTGGGCCAAGATATATTTTTTTCACGAAATTCCAATATGAATCTATTTATTTGTTTATTATCTATTTCCTTAACTAAATACAGAGATTCCTCTTGTTAGGAATTCATGATTTCCTCATTACTGTGTATTTCCAGCACTTAGAATAGTGGTGGCACAAAACAGAAGCGAAAGAAAGAAAGAAAAAGAGAGAGAGAGAGAATATGAATTAAAAAGA
>NW_027893338.1:0-240 GCF_054177405.1 Leptonychotes weddellii | reverse complement strand
GGTGGGAGGATCCCAGGCAGAGAAGGGGGTGCTGGAAGCAGCAGGGGACAGGCAGGGGACGCGGGGCCACTGCCCAGAAATGCAGGAGAACGGAAGTGTCTCCTCCACACCAACTAAGGGAATTCTCTCTTCTCTCTACGATTCCTGTCGCTTCTGACACCCTGTGTGTGCGCACTTTCCATGCCCAGCAAACCTGAACGGCGAGACTGCCCCCACCTCAGACCCAACCGCAAGGGCAGG
>NW_027893337.1:0-240 GCF_054177405.1 Leptonychotes weddellii | reverse complement strand
TGCCTGACTCAGAGCTCGGTTCACCATTTGATGTCATTGCGTCTTGTCTTCCACGGGTTCATCAGCTCTTGGTGAGCAAGGCACCATGTCTCTGCCATCTTTTGCCTAGTTTGAAACTTGCTGGGTATCTATTTGTATAATCCTCAACTTATATCATGAACAGTGCAAGAAAGTGTTTTGACAAATTTTAAACCTGTAATTATGTAACAGAATTAGCACCTTTCAAACATGTGCAGTACG
>NW_027893336.1:0-240 GCF_054177405.1 Leptonychotes weddellii | reverse complement strand
GGCTATGTACTGGCCAGCTAGAAGATGACAGGAAATGATGACTGGCTCCTCCTCTGAACCTATGCAATTTCCAGAAGTGGCATCTGAAATTTTGTCTTTTTAACAGTTATTCTCATAAAGCCAGATTTGTGGAATGGTGTTTGAGAATCACTGAATTTAGAGCATTCCAGCCTGGCTTAGATGGAATCTTTGGTTGACCAGATTAATATTTCTAAGCTAGTAATCTATAAATGATTTGAT
>NW_027893335.1:0-240 GCF_054177405.1 Leptonychotes weddellii | reverse complement strand
GCCATCTAGTAGTAAAAGATACAACCTTAGTATTTATACAGAGTTTCTTTTATTAACATTTATAATGAGATAAAAAGGAGATATGAGAAATGTCCCATGACAGTACTATGAAAGTTTGAGGAAGGGATATTTTATTTTATTTATTTTTAATTTATTTTTATTTTTTTTAAGATTTATATATTTATTTTTTTCCCTTTTTTAAAAAATTTTAAAATTTTTTATTGTTATGTTAATCACCAT
>NW_027893334.1:0-1570 GCF_054177405.1 Leptonychotes weddellii | reverse complement strand
AACCTGGTGATGGGTATTAAAGAGGGCAGGTATTGAATGGAGAACTGGTTGTTATACGCAAACAATGAATCGTGGAACACTACATCAAAAACTAATGATGTAATGTATGGTGATTAACATAACATAATAAAAAATAATTTATTGAGGTAAAAAAAAAAAGAAAAATGATCAGGTGTCTGTGAATTCCTCTTGGATGAATCTCAAAGGGGATAACAGGGAGTTCAGGAAGAAAGGAGATGTAACCTTTATGGGGAGAAAAATCAGTCATTATCACCAAGTTTCTGCAGGAAATTCTTCATGCAGGATTTAAGGCAGTAATAATCCTAAGTCCAAATGGAAGTATATTAAGGCAAAATCAATATTGGCTCATAACCTACAAATATCCTGATGTCTTTTCTGCTACCCCCTTTCAATTTGCTTTTCCCCCTCCTATAATGGGATAGGGATCTATTTGGATTCTGACTTTTTAATCTGTTTTTCCTCTCCTGGAGGAACTCTGGCATACTTATCCAGGTTGGCAAGGAGGTTAACAGGGCATGAAGAAGAGGCATTAAGCAAATGATCCAGCAAAGCTCTGAAAACTTTCTGAGGGGAGGGGAATGGCTGGCCTGGATTTCACAAAGAGCAGTTTGTAATCTGGGTGAGGTAGAATCTTCACTCTGGTCTCCCTATCTAGAGGTCCCAGACTGCCAGATGTTGTTATGTTTATGGAAGGGTACAGAGCTGGGTTCCAAGGACAAACCGCTAGTCAGGGCCACAAAAGGGTGTTTCTGGAAGGACATTCCAGGCTCCTTTAATGTCAGACATCACTCTCTTAAATATCAACACACTCAACTTTAATGATTGAGAAAGCTTCTCTCCTTCTATTCCTACTTATCATGGAGTGGTTTAAGACTATGACTCAAGAGAACTTTGTTATAATTCTGCCTTGGGAAGTTTGTGGTTTTCTTGTGGTTTCTTGAATCTCGTTGAAAACACCCATAAAGAACTATTCCTCTGTTGTCTTCAAGGTGACCCATGATAGACACAGGGGTCAAATTTCAATGATGTTACCATGGAAATACCATGGAAATACCATGGAAATAGCAATAGGAAATGTGCAAACAGACACACACACACTCACGCATATCCTGGAATTAGTACTTTTGTTTGGATAAGCATTAACGGTCCTGGTATTCATTTATTTAGTCATGGATACTTACTCTGTAATTCCTATGTACAAACAAGCAGTGTTACAAAGTCTGTGAGGACTTAGAAATTTGAAGACATTTAAGCCCTACTTTTATTTATTTATTTATTTTTAAATTTTTTATTGTTATGTTAATCACCATACATTACATCATTAGTTTTTGATGTAGTGTTCCATGATTCATTGTTTGTCCATAACACCCAGTGCTCCATGCAGAACGTGCCCTCTTTAATACCCATCACCAGGCTAACCCATCCTCCCACCCCCCTCCCCTCTAGAACCCCCAGTTTGTTTTTCAGAGTCCATCGTCTCTCATGGTTCATCTCCCCCTCCGATTTCCCCCCCTTCATTCTTCCCCTCCTGCTATCTTCTTCTTCTTTT
>NW_027893333.1:0-240 GCF_054177405.1 Leptonychotes weddellii | reverse complement strand
TGGCACTCCTGGTGTCACCTTCCCAAAGACTCTGTCATTATGTCTCTCCATGCTGGGAGAGATTTTTGCCTATCAAACCGTGGTTTTGTCATTTTGGTCAGTCACAGATGAGAGAGACAAAGATAATGAGCCTGAATGGAACTACTAGTTTGTGCTAGGCGCTGGTTTAAGCATTTTGCGGGCATCAACCCAGTTTATCTTTACACCCATCTAAGAGGGAAGCACTATTCTTGTCATTCC
>NW_027893332.1:0-240 GCF_054177405.1 Leptonychotes weddellii | reverse complement strand
CACTACAGACTAAATTGGGCCTTCTTTCTTCCTACTTTGCTCAGGGGCTTTCCCCTCAGTCTTGCCCCTAATATAAGTGAAAATTAAAAACCTTCTTTCCAACACTCAATATCAAATACTTTCTCTGTGTGCTCAGATCTCTGAGACAAAGTTTTACTGTTACCTGATTTCACACATGAAAGTTGTCTATATTCCTCTTTCTAAAGAAATAAAAGGAGAAAATCCAATTAGAGGTTCTGT
>NW_027893331.1:0-240 GCF_054177405.1 Leptonychotes weddellii | reverse complement strand
CTCGGTCATGGTGGGCACCACCAAAAATGACCCAATATCTGCTTTTACTCCAATATCTGCTTTTACTCCAGTTTCTTTGCTGATGACAAGTCTCGACCTGCTCTGCTCCTCTCCCTTTCTGCCTAAAAGTTATCAACCTGAAATTATCCTGAGCCACGGACCCAGAACAAATTCTTGCTCCTTGCAGCCCTCCTAAAGGGCCGCTCGGGATAAGCGCACATGTGGGGTCCTCACCCGATG
>NW_027893330.1:0-240 GCF_054177405.1 Leptonychotes weddellii | reverse complement strand
TTGGTAGGCCTTGACAGAAAAAAGTTGAATCTCTTATTTATTTATTTATTTATTTATTTATTTATTTATTTATTTATTTTAGTAATACTTTTTTTCTTTTTATGTTCAGTTGAATCTCTTAAAGCAAAGCCTCCAAGCATGTTAGAAACCCCATAGCTACCTTTGAAACAAATAATGCAATATATGTTAAGAAAAAAAAAAAGAAGAAGAAGAAGGTAGCAGGAGGGGAAGAATGAAGCG
>NW_027893329.1:0-240 GCF_054177405.1 Leptonychotes weddellii | reverse complement strand
TTTTTTTTTAAAAGATTTTATTTATTTTTTTGAGAGAGCGAGAGAGAATGAGAGAGAGAACACGAGAGGGGGGAGGGTCAGAGGGAGAAGCAGACTCCCCGCTGAGCAGGGAGCCCGATGTGGGGCTCGATCCTGGGACTCCAGGATCATGACCTGAGCTGAAGGCAGTCGCCTAACCAACTGAGCCACCCAGGCGCCCCAATGATAACTTTTTAGTTAGTTTCAAACCTGTTTTTATTT
>NW_027893328.1:0-240 GCF_054177405.1 Leptonychotes weddellii | reverse complement strand
GGGAATTTCTTGCCCTGGGTCTCTCCCTGCCAAGCTGTCTCGGTTGGCTGTGTTCCTCTTCCGAAAGTTCTCAGCTTCTGTCAGGAGGCCCTCTTTATATAGCTACTTTGTGTAAGTAACAGGTAAATCCTCTTTCCCATCACCCCTTCAGTCCTAGGGAGGGTAAAGATACTTACTGGTTTCCCTAAACCCTAGCCACACATTTTCCTTTTATTAAATGCTCTTCAATTACTCAGTTTG
>NW_027893327.1:0-240 GCF_054177405.1 Leptonychotes weddellii | reverse complement strand
TCCCTCCCATTAGGGTGCAGACCCAGTGACAGAAGGGAGCTGGGGGGGTGGTTTGAGCACGGCTGTGGCCCCAGTGCTTATTGGCACGGAGTAGCACATAGTTCAGTCAGTATCCACTGAATGAACAGATGAGTGAATGAATGAAGCTGGGAATCAAACCAGGATCTGACTTTAAACCTCATGATCTTTCTTATATCATCTAGTAGATGATGCCAAATGTAACACGGGTTCTACCTGTAG
>NW_027893326.1:0-240 GCF_054177405.1 Leptonychotes weddellii | reverse complement strand
TCAACATCTGGCTGTCAAAGAAAATGATGGCATTTTAGGCATTTTGATATGTAGTACATATTAGAATTGGTTAATACACGCAAAGCACTTTCCGCAGTGACCAGCTCCAAAGTAAATGCTAAATTATCAGCTGCTACTGAGTTGGATCTTAACTAGGGAAAGTCCCCGTGTTGAATGGGAGACACCGGTCTCATACTTCATGTGTCACACATTTACTATATGCTTTACAAGAATCTCCTC
>NW_027893325.1:0-240 GCF_054177405.1 Leptonychotes weddellii | reverse complement strand
CCTCCCCATGCTCCTGGGATATTCAGGATTTCTCCCAGCCACCCATGGGAACCCAGGGGCCCCAGGGGGCCAAACCACTCTCCAGTGTGTGACATCAGCAGTTACTGTCACACGTGCAGAAAAGGTGGGAAAGGTTACATGTCAGTGAAGGGCGCATCCAAATAGAGGATTTTATGTGACCATTTCATGTTAAAACAACCTGAATAGGTCAATAACCAGTAATGAGACTGAAGCAGTGAT
>NW_027893324.1:0-240 GCF_054177405.1 Leptonychotes weddellii | reverse complement strand
TTTGAAATATAAGGAGCATCAGTGCTATCCTCTGACCATACACACACACACACACACACACACATACACACACACACACACATCCCAGGACCTAAAGCATTCCCTCTCCAGGTTTCTTGGTTTGTGTTCTCTCTCCACCTGCATAAAGTCTGAGTGCCCTGTCCCAGGAGATATAACACCATCTTTTATCAGTCATCCCCTACTGTCACCAAAACAATTTATCTGGAAGAATCAGGTGCA
>NW_027893323.1:0-1570 GCF_054177405.1 Leptonychotes weddellii | reverse complement strand
GACATTGCTGCTATGAACATTGGGGTGCATATGGCCCTTCATTTCACTACATCTGTGTCTTTGGGGTAAATACACAGGAAAGCAATTACTGGGTCATAGGGTAGCTCTATATTTAATTTTTTGAGGAACCTCCACACTGTTTTCCAAAGTGGCTGTACCAACTTGCATTCCCACCAACAGTGTAAGAGGGTTCCCCTTTCTCCACAACCTCTCCAACATTTGTTGCTTCTTGCCTTGTCAATTTTTGCCATTCTAACTGGTATAAGGTGGTATCTCCATGTGGTTTTGATTTTAATTTCCCTGATGGCTAATGATGATGAACATTTTTTCATGTGTCTGTTAGCCATTTGTATGTCTTCTTTGGAGAAGTGTCTGTTCATGTCTTCTGCCCATTTTTTGACTTGATTATTTGTTTTTTGGGTGTTGAGTTTGAGAAGTTCTTTACAGATCTTGGAAATCAGCGCTCTGTCTGTAGGGTCATTTGCAAATATCTTCTCCCATTCGGTCGGTTGCCTCTTTATTTTGTTGACTGTTTCCTTTGCTGTGCAGAAGCTTTTTATCTTGATGAAGTCCCAAAAGTTCATTTTTGCTTTTGCTTCGTTAGCCTTTGGATGCCCTTCAACAGATGAATGGATAAAGAAGATGTGGTCCATATATACAATGTATATTCTACACAGCCATCAGAAAGGATGAATACCCAAACTTTTACATCAACATGGATGGGACTGGAGGAGATTACGCTAAGTGAAATAAGTCAAGCAGAGAAAGTCAATTATCATATGGTTTCACTTATTTGTGGGACATAAGGAATAGCATGGAGGACATTAGAAGAAAGAAGGGAAAAGTGAAGGGGGGGGAATCAGAGAGGGAGATGAACCATGAGAGACTATGGACTCCAAGAAACAAACTGAGGGATTTAGAGGGGAGGGGGAAAGGGGGATGGGGTAGCCTGGAGACGGGTATTAAGGAGGGCATGTACTGCATGGAGCACTGGGTGTTATATGCAAACAATGAAAAATGGATCACTACATCAAAAACTAATGATGTATAGTGACTAACATAATAAAATTAAATTAAATTTAAAAAAATAAAATAAATAACAAAAAAAAGAATTTTGAGTGTCATATCAAAGGGCTAGTATCCAAAATCTATAAAGAACTTATCAAATTCAACACCCAAAGAACAAATAATCCAATCAAGAAATGGGCAGAAGACATGAACAGACATTTCTGCAAAGAAGACATCCAAATGGCCACAGACACATGAAAAAGTGCTCAACATCACTCGGCATCAGGGAAATCCAAATCAAAACCTCAATGAGATATCACCTCACACCAGTCAGAATGGCTAAAATTAACAAGTCAGGAAACAACAGATATTGGCAAGGATGCGGAGAAAGGGGAACCCTCCTACACTGTTGGTGGGAATGCAAGCTGCTGCAGCCACTCTGGAAAACTGTATGGAGGTTCCTCAAAAAGTTGAAAATAGAGCTACCCTATGACCCAGCAATTGCACTACTGGGTATTTACCCCAAAGATACAAATGTAGTGATTCGAAGGGGTACGTGCAC
>NW_027893322.1:0-240 GCF_054177405.1 Leptonychotes weddellii | reverse complement strand
TTGTTATTTTTGCTATAATCAACATTATAGTTAATGTCCTTTGTCTAAATTGTTCTTCATTATCCTCTATGTCTTTGTGATTGTGGTTTTTATATTTTTTATATTATTATATTATATCATTATATTTTTCCTAGTATTGCATCTCCAGTCTCTTGAATACCTAATGTGTTGATATTATTTTCTGAGACTCATTATTTCTAGCACTCTACCCAGAGTAAACAATGTATATTCCATTATTTT
>NW_027893321.1:0-240 GCF_054177405.1 Leptonychotes weddellii | reverse complement strand
TTTATAGTTTTCCATTTCAGGTGTTGATCCCATTTACAGCCTTTTTTTTTTTTTTAGTATAGAAATAAGTGGGAATACTGTTTAATTTGTTCTATTTAGGGAGCCACTCATGTCCACATCATCTGTTAAATAGCTGTTCTTTCCCTATTAATTTGTGGTACCAACTTTATCAATGATTACGTTCCCTTAACTATCAGGGTGTGTCTCTGATCCCTTTATTTTGTCCCATTGGTCTGGTTC
>NW_027893320.1:0-240 GCF_054177405.1 Leptonychotes weddellii | reverse complement strand
GAGCCCCTCACTTAACTGGCTATTACGGGCATCAACTGAGAAAAGGTCAGATTACGACACCTGTGGGGGATTTTTGTATTCCAGGGGAGAGTTCAAAAGGCCCAGACGTTTGTAAGACAGGGAGAAATGATTCTACAGTAATAGAGTGACCGTTGATGGCATGCAAGATTCATTCATGGCAAGATTCATGCTCTGCTCCTGTAGGGGAGGTAAAGTAGTAATCTCTTTCTCTGTCTCTGT
>NW_027893319.1:0-240 GCF_054177405.1 Leptonychotes weddellii | reverse complement strand
TAATGGAGCATGTTGATTTTAATATATATTGTCAGATTGCTTTTTTTTTTTTTTTGTCAGATTGCTTTTTAAAACTTTGTGCCTAGAGTGATTTGTCAGTGTTCCATTTTGCGTCAGAGCAGACATTGAGGATGCCCAGTGGCAGCAGGTGCTTCTAGTTTGGTAGGAAAATACGGTGTATCCTTTTTTTTTTTTTTTTTAAGATTTTATTTATTTATTTTGAGAGAGAGAGAATGAGAG
>NW_027893318.1:0-240 GCF_054177405.1 Leptonychotes weddellii | reverse complement strand
GCCAGGTGTGAGGATGGCTTAGCAAAATCCAAGCCCCCCCACCCCGCCACCCAGTGGAAGGAGCTTTTTGCCAAGGGGCGTGAGGACAGTGACTCCTTATGGAAAGGCCAGACCCCTGACCATCTGCCCAAGGCCCCGTGCTGCGGAGAAAGCCCGGAGAGTCTGTGAGCCCAACCCATGCCCCAAGGGTCCAGAAAACTGGGCTCCGCTAGCAGAATCTGAAATTGCAGGGGGGAAGGG
>NW_027893317.1:0-240 GCF_054177405.1 Leptonychotes weddellii | reverse complement strand
GAAGAGATTAATTAATTATTTTTTAAAAGACTTTTTTAGGAGAGTTTTAGGTTCACAGAAAAATTGAAGTGTCGGAGCATTCCCATATGCTCCCTACACCCCCACAGGAATAGCCTCTGCTGTTATCAACATCGCTCACAGTCTATTTTAGGGTTCACTCTTGATATTGTACATTTTGTGGGTTTGGACAAAATTATAATGACATGCATCTACCATTAGAGTATTGTACAGAGTAGTTTC
>NW_027893316.1:0-240 GCF_054177405.1 Leptonychotes weddellii | reverse complement strand
GATGCCCTGCCACTTTCTAGAAGTAGCCACGTGGGTAATTTTTGTGGGTACAGTGGTGCCAAAGCCATGCAATAGTGGGTGGAATAATGATATATTCCACTTGTCTCTCACCTGTGCCACTAATGTGGTAAGAGACTGTTGAATGCTAATAACAACAACGAAACTAGCTTTTTAAAGATCGGCATCCAGAAAAATCTCCTGGGCAAAAAGAATCCAAGCATAAAAGCCAGTGAGCTATAT
>NW_027893315.1:0-240 GCF_054177405.1 Leptonychotes weddellii | reverse complement strand
TTAATTTCAGCATAGGCAGATTTCAGAACAAGGAAACTTACTATAAATAAAGAGAAGCATTACATAAAAATACAGGACTCCATTCTGCAGGAAGATGTAACAATCCTTAACATATATACATCTAAACATGGAACATCAAAAATATGAGGCAACAACTGATAGAAGAGCAAAGAGAAATAGAAAAATTATATCATTATACTTGAAGACTTCAACATCTCTTTTTCAGTAATTGATGGATAG
>NW_027893314.1:0-240 GCF_054177405.1 Leptonychotes weddellii | reverse complement strand
TCTGATAATTCCAACATCTCTGCCATTTCTGGTTCTGATGCTTGTCTCTTCAGATTGTTTTTTGCCTTTTGATGTGTCTTGTAAATTTTATTTGATAGCCAGATATGATGTGCCAGGAAAAAAAAACACTGCTACAAACAGGCCTTTAATAATGTAGTGATGAGATGTGACAATAGGGGAAGTGTTCCAAAGGCTTATGCTTAGGTCTCAATCTTTTGGTGAGCCTATGCCTCTGCACTG
>NW_027893313.1:0-240 GCF_054177405.1 Leptonychotes weddellii | reverse complement strand
GTATCCAAGTACATGTCTATTGAAAGTGGAAATCCTGGAGCCTGGTGGAATTAGAAAAATACAGAGCATGGAAGGCATGGTGTTTTAAGCAGTCAAGTAACGATTTCCACTATTTTTCTCTAGTCCCCTCCATAATCATTCAGCTTCTGCTTTTGCTTGGTTTCTTGTTACATCCCTCTTTCTTTTTTCCCTTTTTTTTAAAAAAAAGATTTTATTTATTTATTTGAGAGAGCATGAGAG
>NW_027893312.1:0-1570 GCF_054177405.1 Leptonychotes weddellii | reverse complement strand
TCTGCTCTGATCTTTACTATTTCTTTTCTCCTGCTGGGTTTAGGCTTTATTTGCTGTTCTTTCTCCAGCTCCTTTAGGTGTAGGGTTAGGTTGTGTATTTGAGACCTTTCTTGTTTCTTGAGAAAGGCTTGTATTGCTATATACTTTCCTCTTAGGACTGCCTTTGCTGCATCCCAAAGATTTTGAACAGTTGTGTTTTCATTTTCATTGGTTTCCTTGAATTTTTTTAATTCTTCTTTAATTTCCTGGTTGACCCATTCATTCTTTAGTAGGATGCTCTTTAGCCTCCATGTATTTGAGTTCTTTCCGACTTTCCTCTTGTGATTGAGTTCTATTTTCAAAGCACTGTGGTCCGAAAATATGCAGGGAATGATCCCAATTTTTGGTTCCAGTTGAGACCTGATTTGTGGCCTAGGATGTGATCTGTTCTGCAGATTGTTCCATGGGCACTAGAGAAGAATGTGTATTCTGTTGCTTTGGGATGGAATGTTCTGAATATATCTGTGAAGTGCATGTGATCCAGTGTGTCATTTAAAGTCTTTATTTCCTTGTTGATCTTTTGCTTAGGTGATCTGTCCATTTCAGTGAGGGGGTGTTAAAGTCCCCTACTATTATTGTGTTGTTGATGTGTTTCTTTGCTTTTGTTATTAATTGGCTTATATAATTGGCTGCTCCCATTTTAGGGGTATAGATATTTACAACTGTTAGATCTTCTTGTTGGATAGACCGTTTACATATGATATAGTGTCCTTCCTCGTCTCTTATTGTAGTCTTTGGTTTAAAATCTAATTTGTCTGATATAAGGATTGCCACCCCAGCTTTCTTTTGGTGTCCTTTAGCATGGTAAATTGTTTTCCACCCCCTCACTTTCAATCTGGGGCTGTCTTTGGGTCTAAAATGAGTCTCTTGCAGACAGAATATCGATGGGTCCTTTTTTTTTTTTTTAAGATTTTATTTATTTGACAGAGAGAGCACAAGCAGAGGGAGAGAGAGAGGGAGAAGCAGGCTCTCTGCTGAGCAAGGAGCCCGATGTGGGACTTGATCCCAGGACCCTGGGTTCATGATCCGGGCCGAAGGCAGCCGCTTAACTAACTGAGCCACCCAGGTGTCCCGGGTCTTGTGTTTTTATCCAGTCTGATACCCTGTGTCTTTTGATTGGGGCATTTAGCTCATTTACATTCAGGGTAACTATTGAAAGATATGAATTTAGTGCCATTGTATTGCCTGTGAGGTGACTGTTACTGAATATTTTCTGTGTTCTTTTCTGGTCTGTGTTACTTTTAGGTTCTCTCTTTGATTAGAAGACCCCTTTCAATATTTCTTGTAGGGCTGGTTTCCTGTTTGCAAATTCCTTTAGTTTTTGTTTGTCCTGGAAGCTTTTTATCTCTCCTTCTATTTTCAATGACAGCCTAGCTGGATATAGTATTCTTGGCTGCATATTTTTCTCATTTAGTGCTTTGAATATATCCTGCCAGTCCTTTCTGGCCTGCCAGGTCTCTGTGGATTGGTCTGTTGCCAATCTAATGTTTCTACCATTGTAGGTTACAGATCTCTTCTCCCGAGCTGCTTT
>NW_027893311.1:0-240 GCF_054177405.1 Leptonychotes weddellii | reverse complement strand
GTCAGAGACAGGAGGGCGCAGCCGCCTCCAGGGAGACCCTAGTGATTGGAAAGGCACAGCACGATTTAGGGCCAGGGCTGCCCTGGGAGGGACCGGAGAGGAGGAAGGCGTGTTGCCCGGTTGCCTTGGTGACACCGGCCACGAGGCATGCGTCCGAAGCCGTGCTGCAGAGCTCGCTCCCCTGCCGTGCGTGACCCTCGGCTCCCTGTGCGCCGATGGAGGGGAGGCCCCCCGCCCCCC
>NW_027893310.1:0-240 GCF_054177405.1 Leptonychotes weddellii | reverse complement strand
TTTTTTTTTTTTTAAAGATTTTATTTATTTATTTGAGAGAGAGAGAATGAGCAATGGGAAGGGGCAGAGAGAGGGAGAAAAGCAGACTCCCCACTGAGCAGGGAGCCCGACGTGGGGCTTGATCCCAGGACCCAGAGATCATGACCTGAGCTGAAGGCAGATGCTTAACTGACAGCCACCCAGGTGCCCCATCGCCTCACTTTCAATCTACAGGTGTCTTTAGGTCTCAAATGAGTCTCT
>NW_027893309.1:0-240 GCF_054177405.1 Leptonychotes weddellii | reverse complement strand
CACGATTCCTCACGTAAGGCTGCTACAGTCAAGCTGAACCTCACATGTGACATCACTCCAAACCAGGGCCAGCTGGTCAAGTGTGGCACTCACCTTGCTCAACTGAAAAGCAGAAAAAAGAGAGGCCTCATTAGGCAGGGAATGCAACTCTTCCACAAGCACAAACAAACGGAGGCTGATATGTAAGAAGGCTCCCCCCCCAAGGGCCCCTGTCTCTCCCATAAGACTTGCTGTTCTAGT
>NW_027893308.1:0-240 GCF_054177405.1 Leptonychotes weddellii | reverse complement strand
GGCCAGGTGTGAGGATGGCTTAGCAAAATCCAAGCCCCCCCCCCCGCCACCCAGTGGAAGGAGCTTTTTGCCAAGGGGCGTGAGGACAGTGACTCCTTATGGAAAGGCCAGACCCCTGACCATCTGCCCAAGGCCCCGTGCTGCGGAGAAAGCCCGGAGAGTCTGTGAGCCCAACCCATGCCCCAAGGGTCCAGAAAACTGGGCTCCGCTAGCAGAATCTGAAATTGCAGGGGGGAAGGG
>NW_027893307.1:0-240 GCF_054177405.1 Leptonychotes weddellii | reverse complement strand
CACCCTCTCCACATCATTAGTTTTTAATGTAGTGATCCACCGCCCATGTTTTAAGTAGATTATTTGCTTTTGGAGTGTTGAGTTTTATAAGTTCTTTATATATTTTGGATACTAAATCTTAATTGGATATGTCATTTGCAAACATTTCTCCCATTCCATAGGTTGCCTTTTAGTTTCATTGATTGTTTCCTTTGCTGTGCGGAAGTTTCTATTTTGATGTAGTTCTAATAGTTTATTTTT
>NW_027893306.1:0-240 GCF_054177405.1 Leptonychotes weddellii | reverse complement strand
TGAAAGTGTCTTATAATTTCTAAATCATGCTTTGCCTTATGCTGTTCTACCAATCTGGAATGATCTATGTCACCTGCCACTTTATTCCATGTCGAATTTAGACAATTTCAAATGTCACTTGTTTAATAAAAACTTTTGTAATCCTATTAAATATAATTATGTCCATCTCTGCATTTGGTTTATACCTCTATTGAGTACTCTTAAGTTATCTTGTCTTGTAGGTACCAGTGAACTTTATTG
>NW_027893305.1:0-240 GCF_054177405.1 Leptonychotes weddellii | reverse complement strand
TAGAATATGACTCTAAAAATGAAAAATAAAAAAGATTTTTAAAAAAAGGGATTGATAAGCTATTGGTGAAAAGGGGGAAAAGAAAAATTCAAAAAAAAAAAGAAAAAGAAAATTAAAAAAATTAACTTTGAAAGACTAAAGAATCAGGGGGAAAAAGCCAGGAATTCCATGTGCAGTATACCCCTAGTGTCGGCCTTCTGCCATTCTCATTGATCAGTAAACTTGGCCTTGGCTGGCTGT
>NW_027893304.1:0-240 GCF_054177405.1 Leptonychotes weddellii | reverse complement strand
TTTCGTTATTGTTATTGGATTGTGATCAGAGGCTGGAGGTCTGCATAACGGGAGTTCATTAGTTCTGTTTAAGTTCTTCTGTGGCTGTTCATGGTCAATCTTTACACAGTTAATTCCCTGAACACTTGAAGGAATGTGTATTCTCTGTTGGCTGCAGGGTTTTACACTTATCCCTTTGATCGAGCTTGTTAATGGCGTCATTGAGATTTTCTGTACCCTGATTTTTAATCTGCTGAGCTC
>NW_027893303.1:0-240 GCF_054177405.1 Leptonychotes weddellii | reverse complement strand
GAAAACAGCAGCCCATTCTCAAGATACTTAACACCTGTTCAAAATTTGTCATAATTATATGTTTTATTATGTATAATATACATTATATATAATATGTAGACTTTAAAATATATAATTGTATTAAATAATATATTATGTATATTATATATTTTATATATAATATACTAATATATAGTGTGTAACACCATAATATATATATATGATTTTAAGTATTATCTGTTTATATTATATATAATACAT
>NW_027893302.1:0-1570 GCF_054177405.1 Leptonychotes weddellii | reverse complement strand
CATGCCATGGCTGCTCCCCGATATAAAAAATGAAACTGGGTCAGTATAGTCCCAGTGTACCTATCCTTTACTATAGACTCTGAGACCGTATATTCATCCTGTGAGCTCGGAAAAGACCCTTCTCTTGGGTCAAGCTCAGCCAGTCTCTTTTATTAGGGGTTGGGCATTTTGAACAGATTTTTTTTTTTTTTTAAAGGTTTTATTTATTTGACAGAGAGAAACACAGCCAGAGAGGGAACACAAGCAGGGGGAGTGGGAGAGGGAGAAGCAGGCTCCCCCCGGAGCAGGGAGCCCGATGCGGGACTTGATCCCAGGACCCTGGGATCATGACCTCAGCCGAAGGCAGACGCTTAACGACTGAGCCACCCAGGCGCCCCTTGAACAGATTTTTAATCCAAATCTGCATCTTCTTTTTCCCTGTTCCCCAGGTCTTTTTTTCTCATCTGGTTGCTGGGGAACTGTTTTTCCCCCATTAGTCTTGCTTGATTTCCTCCTCTTAATCTCTTATTAACTTTTAGCATAGTGTCTAAACTCCTGAGACTTCACTAATAGTTTCTGATATTTGTTTTCTCTATGAAATACATGCTGCCCATTGAACATAAATATAAAAAGGAAGAAATAAACTCTTCGCTCCCCCAAATTAAGCATTTTACCTATTTAAATAAATATAGGAGTGTGGTAGGTAGGAAAACGGTGCAAAATGACCTCTAATTATGGTTATTTTTTCCCCTAATTATGGGTAATGTGAGTATCTTTGGACACTGTTGATCTCAGTGCCCTCAGCACCAACATCTTGTTTGGCTTGTCTAAGAAGAGCATCACAGTAATATCTGAGGTACAAAAGTCATCATAGGACCTTCTCAGTTGCCTTGTTTCTATCAGTTCAGATCCATAAGAGCTGTAAATCATCGTAGAAATGGTGAAGCTTATGCTTTTCAAATTTCTTGAAATACTTATTTACGTATTTAAAGATTTTATTTATTCATGGGAGACAGAGAGAGAGAGACAGAGAGGCAGAGGGAGAAGCAGGCTCCCAAGGAGCAGGGAGCCCCATGCGGAACTTGATCCCAGGACCCTGGGATCAGGACCTGAGCCGAAGGCAGACGCTTAACCATCTGAGCCACGCAGGCGCCCAAATTTCTTGAAATATTTAAAGCAAACACGCACGCACACACACACACACACACACATACACACACACACACACCCTCACCCTCTCAATCTTATACACTGAAGTTTCTTCCCAAAAATTGGTTTTCATGCCCTTTAGCAGTAAAGTTTTATGTCTTAACTAAGGTCTGTTTTTCTTAGGAGCATATTCTAACTAGAAAATGATTTGAAACCTTATCTTTTGAACATACATACCTTATTTATTGGGGACTGGGCCCAGTTTGCAAAAATCAGTTCCAAGGTCATAGTTTTTGTGTAGAACAAAGAACTATAAAGAGAGGAGCTTTGGGGGCGGAGCAAGATGGCGGAGGAGTAGGAGACCTGGATTTCGTCTCCTCTCAGGAATTCAGCTGGATAGGGATCAAACCATTCTGAACACCTACAAACTCAACAGGAGATC
>NW_027893301.1:0-240 GCF_054177405.1 Leptonychotes weddellii | reverse complement strand
CTTCCTTTCCTCTTCGTCTCGAGGTTTTTTTTTTTTTTTTAAAGATTTTATTTATTTATTTGAGAGAGAGAGAATGAGAGAGAGAAAGCACATGAGAGGGGGGAGGGTCAGAGGGAGAAGCAGACTCCCCGCCGAGCAGGGAGCCCGATGCGGGACTCGATCCCGGGACTCCAGGATCATGACCTGAGCTGAAGGCAGTTGCTTAACCAACTGAGCCACCCAGGCGCCCTTCGTCTCGAG
>NW_027893300.1:0-240 GCF_054177405.1 Leptonychotes weddellii | reverse complement strand
CTCCCATTAGGGTGCAGACCCAGTGACAGAAGGGAGCTGGGGGGGGGGTGGTTTGAGCACGGCTGTGGCCCCAGTGCTTATTGGCACGGAGTAGCACATAGTTCAGTCAGTATCCACTGAATGAACAGATGAGTGAATGAATGAAGCTGGGAATCAAACCAGGATCTGACTTTAAACCTCATGATCTTTCTTATATCATCTAGTAGATGATGCCAAATGTAACACGGGTTCTACCTGTAG
>NW_027893299.1:0-240 GCF_054177405.1 Leptonychotes weddellii | reverse complement strand
GGCCGGCGGTGAGAGGTCATCCTGGGGCTGGGGGCGTGTTCGTCCGCTCCCCAGGATTGCCTTTCCACCAAGAGCACGGGGTCCCGGCCCCTCCCGTGAGGCTGCCCAGTGTGTCCGTCTGCAGGCAGGCAAGTGTGCGCCGGGCTGTGTGGACCGGCCTCCGGCCTGCTCACCGTGCTGGCCTCAGGCCATCAGCCCACGCCCGTTCGTCTGCTGCATTCTCAGAGGCTGGGAAGGGGC
>NW_027893298.1:0-240 GCF_054177405.1 Leptonychotes weddellii | reverse complement strand
TGGCCCCCATCTCTGGGAGCAGAAGGTAGGGAGGCCCTGCTGGCAGATTCACTCAGGACAGGTCAGGAGGTGGCTGTTGCTTAAAGCAGCCCAGGGCCTGTCCCCATGAAGAAGGTGCACACGTCCATGACCCCCAGCTCTGGGGTCCTGCCGCCAGCCTCTGGCAGTGACCCTCTTCCTGCCCTGTCCCCTGCCCCTGTGGATACGGGGTCTTCCTGGAGCTGTTCCTGCAGAATCACT
>NW_027893297.1:0-240 GCF_054177405.1 Leptonychotes weddellii | reverse complement strand
TATGGCCCACCTACTGATTTATTTTTAAATTCAACTTTTACGATTTGTGAATGTGTACGAGTCCACAAATCTTAAGTTTATGCCTTGATGCATTTTGATAGCTTCATTGGTGTATAATTTACATATCATGCAAATCACCCAGTGTAAGTGTACGTTTTGATAGTAAGTATATGCCAGCATGCAACCACTGACACAATGCAGTGTTAGAGCATTTCTGTCATCCGAAGTGTTTCCTCCTGC
>NW_027893296.1:0-240 GCF_054177405.1 Leptonychotes weddellii | reverse complement strand
GGGGCAATGTAATGTGTTTGCACTTGCTCTCCCAAGGCTGTGCTAGAATGTTCCTGGGAAATTAACACTCAGCAAAAAAAAAAAAAAAAAAGTTTCTACACTCCTAGGAAGACAAATCTGAAGATCAACTAATCTGTTTCTCTTACTAGCATCTTGGTGGCAGCTCAGGACATGTGCTGCCCACCCTTTCTTTTCTCCCCTCTCTGGAAACCAACTGCCTTGGAGTTACTTGTCAAAGTT
>NW_027893295.1:0-240 GCF_054177405.1 Leptonychotes weddellii | reverse complement strand
GCAGACCCCCTCTGAACCAGAATCTCAGAGCGCGGGCCCAAGAGTCTGACTTTTTCACAAGCCGCCAGTCAACTGATTGTTCTGTTCACCAATGTTCTAAAACCGCTGCATCGCAGCAGGGCTGTATCTCATAGAGCCCTGTGTCCCCAGGTTCCCCACACCAAACTCATGCCCAGGAACTGTGTGTTGAGTGAGGGAATGAGGTGTTAGCAGGGATGTGTGTGTGTGTGTGTGTGTGTG
>NW_027893294.1:0-240 GCF_054177405.1 Leptonychotes weddellii | reverse complement strand
TTCTTCCTAGGTATTACTCTAGAAAAGTGTTTTTCTTTTCCTTTTTTTTTTTTTTTTAAGATTTTATTTATTTGAGAGTGAGAGAGCAAGAGCAAGAGAGAGAGAGAGAGCATGAGCAGGGGGAAGGGGGAGAGGGAGAGGGAGAAGCGGGCTCCCCGCTGAGCAGGGAGCCCGATGTGGGGCTCGATCCCAGGACCCTGGGATCATGACCTGAGCCGAAGGCAGATGCTTAACCGACTG
>NW_027893293.1:0-240 GCF_054177405.1 Leptonychotes weddellii | reverse complement strand
TAGTGTAGTGGACGCTGTGCTGTACCTCTCTAATTCTTCTCTAGGACTGATAACTGAGAGTTGTGTTTGACTTTCAAGAAAATCCCAATATGGAGATGTTTATTTGATTTTTACTGTTTTAAAAGCATGCAAAACCATAAAAGACTCACACGCTTATGCAAACTAAATCCATTCTGTGTGCCATCACTTCCCAGCCTCTGCTCAAGAGTCTGAAAGTGCTAACAAAAAAGATGCTGTTCT
>NW_027893292.1:0-240 GCF_054177405.1 Leptonychotes weddellii | reverse complement strand
ATTTTTGGTTCAAGCATATTTTAGTTGGATTTCTTTCACTCGGAGCATAAAGAACAGCGACTGATATATTTGTCTTTGTGAACTTGGTCAAGTTATACAAGCAGTGTATATATTCATGTATCCTGACCCACAGCTTACAGCAACACTAGGTTCCCTATCCCTCTGCTTTTGTCAGCCCGAGCCTGAGATAGCTTGACATTGAATAGTCCCATTTAGGGACTGGAGGAAGCAACTTAGCAT
>NW_027893291.1:0-1570 GCF_054177405.1 Leptonychotes weddellii | reverse complement strand
AAAAAAAAAAAGAATGAAGAAAAATAAGCAGAGCCTCAGGCAGCTGTGGGACACCAGCAAGCATGCCATCATATACTCAGTGGGAATCCCAGAAGAGAAGAGGCAGAAAAAGGGGGGTGGGGGGAGAGAAATATATTTGAAGGAATAATGACTAAACACTTCCCAAATTTGATGAAAAACATCAAGATGCTCAACAGACTTCAGGTAGAATAAACTAAAAGGGGTCCACACCTAGCAACCTCATAGTCAAACTGCCAGAAGACAATCTTGACAACAGCAAGAGAAAACAACTTATCATGTACAAGTGATCCTCAATAAGGTTAACAGTTGACTTCTTGTCAGAAACCATAGAGACCAGGAAGCAGTGGAATGGTGTATTCAAAGTGCTGAAGGAAAAATACTGTCAGTCAAGAATTCTATATATAGTAAACTATACTTCAAAAATAAAGGAAAAGCAATTCCAAGATAAACAGAAATTGAGAGAATGCATTGATATCCAACCTTCCCTACAAGAAATAGTAAAAGAAAACCATTTGTATGCCAATGAAGTAAAATAAATACCTCAATAAAGTAGTTTAATAATAATATGAGTCATTAAGGGGGCGCCTGGGTCGCTCATTTGGTTAAGCATCTGCCTTCAGCTCAGGTCATGATCTCAGGGTCCTGGGATCGAGCCCTGCATCGAACTCCCTGCTCAGCAGGGAGCCTGCTTCTCCCTCTCCCTCTGCTGCTCCCCCTGCTTGTGCTCTCTCTCTCTCAAATAAATAAATAAAGTCTTTAAATAATAATAATAATAATAATATGAATCATTCAGGCTAACATGAAAGGACAACAGATAGTAACAAATCCATATGAAGAGAGAAAGAGCACCAGTAAAGGTACACAGGTAGATAAAACATCTTTTTATCTGATTTGAAAGACACTGCATAGAGCAATAATTATAAAACTACGTTGATGGGATGATAATATATAAAGATATAATTTATATGATAACAAGAGCACAAAGGAGAGATAAGAATAGAGCTAATTTGTAGCAAAGTTTTATATGCTATTTAAATTAAGTTGGTATTAATGCAAAGCAGATTGTTTCAATTTAACATGCTAATTATAATTCCCAGGAAAATCTCTAAGAAAATAACTCAAAAAGCATAGTAAAAAAAAAAAACAAGAGATTTAAAATGAGACACTAGAAAATACTGTTTAACACAAAATAAAAGAGTGATAGAAGAATAGAGGGGTAAAAAAGATATGACATATAGAGAACAAAACTTGATCAATAATTACATTAAATGCAATTGGGTTAAATATTCTAATTAAAAGGCATATATTGGCAGAATTAATTTTTTTAAAAAGCCACAATCTAACTACATGGTACTACAAGTGACAAATGCTGGACTCAAAGTTAGTTTGCATGGAAAAAGATATACCATGCAAGCAGTAACCAAAAGACAGCCGGAGTGGCTATACTAACATCAGATAATATAGACTTTAAGACAAAAATTGTTACTAGCAACAAAGAAGGACACTGTTTAAATGATAAAAGAGATAATTCATCAAGAAGTCAAAAATT
>NW_027893290.1:0-240 GCF_054177405.1 Leptonychotes weddellii | reverse complement strand
GTTGTAAATTGGTGATTTATAATTCTGTTATTCCCTCTTCGTTGTTAGCTGAAAATGTCAAAAAAGAAAAATTTTTTCATTAACTATTTTGTCATCCTGAGGTATATATTTTGAAGAAAGACAAGATAAATCTTGATTCTTTCTTTAATTACCAGCTTTCAAAATAATGAAGAGTTCTTTACCATCTTGAAAAGATCAAAAAATTTTATTGATTTTATCATTGTCATCTTCATTAATACT
>NW_027893289.1:0-240 GCF_054177405.1 Leptonychotes weddellii | reverse complement strand
TTAAGGAGGGCACGTGTGGTGATGAGCACTGGGTGTTATACGCAACTAATGAATTGTTGAACACAACATCAAAAATTAATGATGTACTATATGCTGGCTAATTGAACATAATAATAAAAAAATATTAAAAAAAGAAAAAAAAAGAGTTGTGCAGTAAATAAAAAATCAACTGCCATTCAAATCGATAGCTATTTTTACATGCTTTTAACAATGGAAGTACCATTTTACATCAGCAAATGC
>NW_027893288.1:0-240 GCF_054177405.1 Leptonychotes weddellii | reverse complement strand
TTTCTGTATGCCCTGGAACAATTTACATAGTATAGGAACGATTTTTTTTTTTTTTTAAAGATTTTATTTATTTATTTGAGACAGAGAGAATGAGAGAGAGAGAGCACATGAGAGGGGGGAGGGTCAGAGGGAGAAGCAGGCTCCCTGCCGAGCAGGGAGCCCGATGCGGGACTCGATCCAGGGACTCCAGGATCATGACCTGAGCCGAAAGCAGTCGCTTAACCAACTGAGCCACCCAGG
>NW_027893287.1:0-240 GCF_054177405.1 Leptonychotes weddellii | reverse complement strand
TCGCAGGACCCTGGGATCATGACCTGAGCCGAAGGCAGACGCTTAACGACTGAGCCACCCAGGTGTCCCTAAGTTTTATGTTCTTAACCCTATGACCCATCAGGTGTCCTGTTGTCCTTTCCCACAAGGCTTTTCTGTGAGCAGATGTGGGGTTATCTGAGGATAGGCAGGTTCCCTGTCAGACTGGGGACTTGCCCCGCCTTCACTGTCATTAACCCTCAGCACATTCTGTCCCTTCTC
>NW_027893286.1:0-240 GCF_054177405.1 Leptonychotes weddellii | reverse complement strand
TTGCTTTTTTGCATATCCAGTTGGATATGGACATCCAGATGTCCAGTTGTTCCAGCACCATTTGTTGGAAAGACTATCCTTTCTCCACTCAACTGCCTTGGAACCTGAAAATAAGTTGTTCCTATCTCTTTCCTTCTGGACTTTCTATTCTGTTTCTTTGATCTGTTTGTCTAAA
The DNA here is from genome assembly GCF_054177405.1 of Leptonychotes weddellii. Classification (NCBI taxonomy): domain Eukaryota; kingdom Metazoa; phylum Chordata; class Mammalia; order Carnivora; family Phocidae; genus Leptonychotes; species Leptonychotes weddellii. Next base: position 65 of record NW_027893286.1, on the reverse strand, counting down.
TTTATACTAACATCACAAAGTCTTGAAAGTGTAGCTTCATAAGTCTTGTAATCTGGTAGTGTTAG
>NW_027893285.1:0-240 GCF_054177405.1 Leptonychotes weddellii | reverse complement strand
TCTGAGAGCCTGGAATTTTGGAATGTACTAGGCAGGGGGCACCTACATGAACAGCCCCCAGCAAAAACACTGGGCACTGAATCTCTGATGAACCCCCCTCTGAGACAACAACTTTACACATGTTGTCACAACTCATCGTTGGAGGAATTAAGTGCATCCTGCATGACTCCACCGGAAGAGGACTCTGAGGAGCTCGCACCTGGTTTCCTCCACACTTCACCCCATGCATCTTTTCCTTTT
>NW_027893284.1:0-240 GCF_054177405.1 Leptonychotes weddellii | reverse complement strand
TTAAACACAAAATATTTTTATTGATTAAAATTACAACAAACTAAGAGTCAAATGATATAATTAATTAAAAAAAGTTCTGGGATGACTGGGTGGCTCAGTCCTTAAGAGTCTTCTCCCTCTGTCTGTACCTCCCTCCCCCTGCTTGTGCTCTCTCTCTGATAAAGAAATAAATAAAACCTTTAAGAAATTTATAATGAAAAAAAGTTCTTTTTAATGAATAATGTAGTAACAATTATCCTT
>NW_027893283.1:0-240 GCF_054177405.1 Leptonychotes weddellii | reverse complement strand
TTTTTTTTAAAGATTTTATTTATTTATTTGAGAGAGAGAATGAGAGAGAGAGAGAGAGCACATGAGAGGGGGGAGGGTCAGAGGGAGAAGCAGACTCCCTGCCGAGCAGGGAGCCCGATGCGGGACTCGATCCAGGGACTCCAGGATCATGACCTGAGCCGAAGGCAGTCGCTTAACCAACTGAGCCACCCAGGCGCCCAAGAGTGAATTTTTAATGGCCCTGGAGCAATGTCATATCTT
>NW_027893282.1:0-240 GCF_054177405.1 Leptonychotes weddellii | reverse complement strand
TATAAGATGACCTTTTGCAGACTGACTCAATCTCAGGGAGTGACGTAGGGTGGTTTCTATCCCTGCCTGCCCTGTCCTATCCCTGCAGCACCTGTGGCTTTGCTGGTATCCTAAGCGCTTGGCTTGTTTTATGATTCTGTTTCTCTCCTGATAGAATAACAACAATACCTTATATTTTTGCATTGTTTAATAGTTTATAATTTTCTGGGTTTTTTTCCCCAAATGAAAAAAAAATTTCCT
>NW_027893281.1:0-240 GCF_054177405.1 Leptonychotes weddellii | reverse complement strand
TTTGTTTCCCACATCAAAAGGACAGGTTCAGAGCAGGTGCTTTTTTTTTTAATAACACCTTTGAGTTATTTATTACACTATTCTTTTTTTAAGATTTTATTTATTTATGTGACAGAGAGAGACACAGCGAGAGAGGGAACACAAGCAGGGGGAGTGGGAGAGGGAGAAGCAGGCTTCCCGCTGAGCAGGGAGCCCGATGCGGGGCTAGATCCCAGGACCCTGGGATCATGACCAGAGCCG
>NW_027893280.1:0-1571 GCF_054177405.1 Leptonychotes weddellii | reverse complement strand
ATAACAAAGTCTAAAAATGTATCAGGGTTTTGAGCTTTTTGAGCAGGAATATCCCGTCAGTGAAAGCTCTCAGGTCCATTTACATTGCTATTAAGCCAGGAATCCCATATTCTATACATTTGTACATGTGTTGTTTTTTCTTTTATAAGTATCACACTTCATTCAGTCCTAATAAATTTAAATTAGTTGGTGCAAGCCCCTTATTTTAGTTTTTTGAGATATTCTTTCCTTCTATTCACCTGTTTGTTCATCCTTCCATTCATTTGATAAAGATTTATTGAACAACTTTTATGTGTTGATCATTTGTTAGGTTCTGGGGACTCAAATATACTGTCCATATTCCAAAGGAGCTTACCATCAATGAGAGGATAGTGATAACTGTTTTCATAATGTCACAGGGTCCTATGGTTGTGACTAGAAACCTTCCTCTAAAATTAGATTAACCTACACTCCAACATCATCTGGTTGCAAAGGTTCTATAGATAAAACTCTCTCTGGGGCTCCTGGGTGGCTCGGTCGGTTAAGCAGCTGCCTTAGGCTCAGGTCATGATCTCAGGGTACTGGGACCAAGCCCTGTGTCATAGGGCTCCCTGCCCAGCGGGGAGTCTGCTTCTCTCTCTGCTCCCCCCTTCCCTGGCCCCTTGTGCTCTCTCTCTCTTAAATAAATAAATAAATAAAATCTTAAAAAAAAAACTCTCTCTGAAGTTATCAGGAGAAATTTATCAGCTGTCTTGTTGAAAACAAGGCCTACATTGTTAAACCAAGAAAATGTCTTTCCATGTTCAAAAATAAAATAAAATTTAAGAGGATGCATGAATCAAACTCTAAAATTAAATTCAGACACAAATCAATTTAACTGTATATCAAATTGCTAGCATAGCACTAGAGAAAAAAATCAGGTAATTTTCGAAAACAACATAATCTGAGTTGAAAACATCCTGAGGGCAAAAAAGACTTGCAAAATAAATCTTGAATTTACTTAATAGGTTTGTCATTAGTAAAACAACCAGTGTGAAAATTTTGAAACTATTTTGTATATAATTATAGGATAGAAAAATAAAATATATTGATATTTTGGGGAAGCAAGATTCTCACTGTGGGAGAATTAGAAATGTGAGAATGTGAAAAAGACCCCTATGGTATTGGATTTGAATTGGAGGTATCAATATACACTCAATATTATTATTATTATTAAAGATTTTATTTATTTATTTGAGAGAGAGAGAGAGAGTGCAAGTGGGGAGGGACAGAGGGAGAAGGAAATGGAGAGAGAAAATCCCAAGCAGACTCTGCGCTGAGCTTGGAGCCCGACGTGGGGCTCCATCTGAGGACCCCAAGATCACCACCTGAGCCAAAATCAGAGTCTGACACTCAACTGACCCAGGTTCCCTATTTTTTTAAATACAGTATATATTCCAGGTCTGCCCACTGAACAGGCTTAGAAACAGTGATACTTCCATAGCTAGGATGTCCAGAATTTTTTTTTTTAAATAGCATTCCTCACTAAAAGAAACGAGGGCTCCTTAGAGAAATAGCTAGTTCCAGGAAAGTAGAAGATGAGTCTAGAAAGC
>NW_027893279.1:0-12976 GCF_054177405.1 Leptonychotes weddellii | reverse complement strand
AAAAAAATAGTAACAGAAAGTCATCAAAGTTTCTTTAATTTTTAGTAAAGGTGGGGGGAAGGTAAGAAGGGTGAGAACAGAGAAATGGACCTTAGATGTATGTTGCACTTTCAACTTAGGAGCCCTTCCCATACAGAATTTCACCGAATCCTATCAACATTGCAAAGCAGAAATGGCCATCCCCACTTGGTGACTGAGAAAGCCAAACATGAGTGAGCAGTGCCTTGGTTAAGGTTACTCAACCAGTAGAACATGACATAAAGGCAGATACTGTAGTTTCAAATGCAATGTTCATGCCCAAATCATTTAAATAGTCTCCTATTAGTGTTAGGCCACAAGTTTCCTGGTCAAACCATCATAGTAAGGTTGTATTTGCCTACCTAGATCTTGAAATGATACAAAAAATACTTCTTTTCCCACTGGAGTCAGGAAGGGTCTATAAACAGTTTCCTATTCTATGAGTCTGAGCATACACTTAGGCTTAGGAATCTCATGAGAGACATGACCAATCGGCCTACAGGATTGTCCTTACCTGCACATTCCCTGCTAGGGTGTGCCCCTGACCTGGGTCCTAACTGCCGGAGCTTACCTAAGTTTATTATATTTCTTGGCACTGGCCTGGCCCCTCCAACTGCCCATCTTAAAAAGGTTTCACTGGTTTCAGCAAGGGCAGGACTGATACTGAAAACAATATATTCTTCCTACGACCAACTAGACCTAATGGTTGCTGTCGATATCACTCCACAAACTCACAAAAGTTATCATTTTTGTTATGTTGGAGAATCAAAATGACTATATAAATAAAATACACCCCCAACACAAAAATGGTTTCACTGTCATCTAATAACAATTACTTAAAGTGAGAGAGTTCAAAAAATAAATAAATGAGTGAGAAAGTTCCGTGGATATCGGTAAAGGGGAACTCGCTTTGTATTTATAACAATGAATAGGGATTTAAGTGTTTTGGTTTAAAGAACTTCATGATTCCAAGTGGAGACTTAAGATGTATATCTAGGATAATTTAACAGTTATTATGCAACCTCAACCGAAAATCCTCGAGATTGCAAGTCATTAAAAAACAATTTTTTTAACAGATGATTCAGGGAACAAGCTCATATCACCAAGAGTGAAATTAAAGAAGACCTCTAAGGCCAGGAATTTGAAAAGACTCCCTCCCTTCTGATGGATTATACAACTGGTGGTGGAGAGAAACTAAATCAATTGCACCTTTCTATTCTTTATACAAAAGCTTGAAAGAAAAGGCGTTCTAGAAGGTACACACAAAGGTAGACAGGAGATTAATATTTTATGTGAGCTTTAAACAAATTTGGTACTTCTGCAGCTTTCCCTGCAAATAGGACATGTCAGCTGGTTTTCTGAGATACTGATCACACTGAATTCCCTTAAGTTAAGCTCAGCCCCACACTATTCTGCAGAGTGCTTAATAGATAGCATTCTATATTTTAGTGATTGGTCTTCTCCTGGGGGATGGGGGATGGTAATGAAGAGAAGGAGTAAGCATATATGCTCAACACGGTACAGATATTATTTATTTTCAGCCTGGCAATAAATATCATTTTTGTCTTTTATAGAAAATGAAGACAAGGCTCAGGAAAACCCAAGAAACTCCCATGAAATCATGCAAAGTATATGTGTCTGAACATAGATTTGTATCCAACTCTGCTTGACTCTAAACAATAAGGTCTTTCTCCCATGGGAATATGTCCCACCCCACTGCTCATGAGTAGAAACCCCTCCAGCAAGCTCTTTTCATCAATTAACAAATGGCTTTCTTAGAGCCAGACACCAGCAGCATTTGACTATGGAGCTACTGTTACCTTAAGTCTTATGTCTTAACTGATGTCTTAAGTTTCCTGACAGCAACTCCAAAGGAAATACCGGATTTAATCTCGCCTTCAAATATGCGTCGCATATCCTCCCACCTTCAACACAGGCACTCTTCCACCTCTGGACCATATTCATTGCTTTGTTCCTCTGTATCTATTTGAATGATTTTTGACCCCTAACAGTGAGTCAGTGAATTTTATTCCTACTCCCTGAATCTCTGAAGAAGTTGCACATCCCTTTGCTGTGGGCTGATCTGGGCCCTGGGTTAGATGGCGGCATGAGATGCACCTTGAGACTGGAGACTCTGCAGCCTTGTAGTATGCCGAGCCTTTGGGTGCCTGGCTGAGCCGCCTAGTTCCATCTTCCTGCAATGGAGACCAGTCATTCTATAGACCTGCTCTCAGGTTTAGGGCTGCCTAATGTCCTTCATGCGATCTTGTTGGTTCATGCAGAATACACTAGATCTAATCAACTAGGAAATGTGATACAAATGACCAACAGACATATGAAAAAATGCTCAACATCACTTGGCATCAGGGAAACACAAAGCAAAACCACAATGAGATACCAGCTCACACAAGCCAGAATAGCTAAAATTAACAAGTCAGGAAACAACAGATGTTGGCGAGGATGCAGAGAAAGGAGAACCCTCTTACACTGCTGGTGGGGATGCAAACTGGTGCAGTCACTCTGGAAAATTGTATGGAGGGTCCTCAAAACGTCAAAAATAGAGCTACCCTACAATCCACCAATTGCACTACTGGGTGCAAAGATACAAATGTAGTGATCCAAAGGGGTACGTGCACCCTGATGTTTATAGCAGCAATGTCCACAATAGCCAAACTGTGGAAAGAGCCAAGATGTCCATCCACAGATGAATAAAGAAGATGTAGTATATATACATAATAGATTACTACTCAGCCATCAAAAAAATGAAATCTTACCATTTGCAACAACATGGATGGAACTAGAGGGTATTATGCTAAGCGAAATAAGTCACTCAGAGAAAGACAATTATCATATGATCTTACTTACATGTGGAATTTAAGAAACAAAACACAGGATCATAGGGGAACAGGGGGAAAAAGAAAATAAGACAAAATCAGGGAGACAAACCATAAGAGACTCTTAACTACAGGAAACAAACTGAGAGTTGCTGGGGGGGCGATGGGAGGATGGGATAACTGGGTGATGGGCATTAAGGAGGGCATGCGATGGAATGAGCACTGGGTGTTATATGCAACTGATGGATCACTAAACTCTACCTCTGAAACTAATAATACATTATATGTTAATTAATTGAATTTAAATTAAAAAAAAACAAATAGGAAATATGAGTTAGTCTACACTGGCAACATAAATTTTAAACTATGGATACAAAAAATGACATAAATCACTAAATCAAAAAATCCCCTTGGTTTTTCACACTTGCCAAATGAAGAGATCACCACCAAAAGAGGAATCCCTTAATCTCCTACAACAAAGGACCAACAAAATGCTAAGTGCAGGTTGATTTTCTCTCTTGCTGCACCATATTGGGATATGGATGAGGTGAAACTGCGAGATGTAGCTATCGATTGTGCACTGCCATTGGAATAAGAAGAAGTCTGACTCAATGAGAACACATACCTTCAGAGGGAGGCTAAGGTCTCTTAAGTTTCCATTCCTCCTACATTCAGAATTTGCTTGGGCTAAATGAACACAGATGACAATGCAGAATCAATAGGGATTTTCCTTCCAAGTCCGTCAAACCTATGGGATCTTTCACATCATCACCATTTTATTATTTCTGTATTGAATCATTCCATGAGGACCTCATTCATAGCCTACTCCTTTCTGTCCCGAGGCAAAGACAAAACTCTCCCGGCCTGTGAAGACACTGCTGCTTTCTTCCCAGTCTGCCCTCTCCTGCAGGAATCAATGCTTATGGTTGCAGTTACAGTAAAAATAGCAAAAGTCAATATTTGTGCTCCGTATCTATCAGATAATAAAGCTAGCTAGAGGCATGACCACATGACATCTGCATGCAACACACAAGGGCTGGTCCCCCCATCCTTCCAGACAGTTTGTCTAAAGATGGCGTCATATTTGTACAGCTGACATTCCCAAATCCCCCATGTGTGTCCTCAGGGAAGCTCAAGATTTCTGTTTGATTTTTGATCTTGTTGATTCTGGCCTTTGGACTGGAAAAATGTTTAAACAAAAAAAAAAAAAGAAAAAAGAAAAGAAGTAGTAGGAAAAAAGAAATATGAAAGTAAAAAAATGAAACAAGACAGAATAACCACTCAGAAAATCCATCTAACGGTCTTCTTTGAACTACTGTATTTTACACCTTGCTACTCCAAAAAAAGGATAGTAAGAGACAAAGAAGTGGAAAAATTAAAACGAAAGACCCAGAGACAAGCTGAGAAATCAGAGTTCCTCTTGAAGGTTTGGATTTTAAAAGAAATCCTAGGTTTCAGGTTTATCTCTATGATCTTGGGCAAGAATCTTACTCTAAATCACCTTGAGATTTCTCATCTATAAAATGGGAACATTAATGGAATCCAATCTATAATATGGTTGAAAAGTTTAAATTAGATCATGTGGGGAAAGAATTTAGCACAGCAGGTGGTAAAAGACCAGTGATTATTATCAAAGCAAAGTCATTTTTAAGTGAACCACCTTTACCTTCTCCGTCAACTCCTTAGCCTCATTAAGTGACTAACACAAGTCACCGAAAAAAAGCAAGCATGAAAAGTCAGAAGTCAGAAACTTTAAATGCATTTTTATGTTGCATTTCTTTCCTATTATTGCTTTTAATCCCTCATGGCTTAATTCTTATGCATATCCCTCTTGTTCGGTGTTTCCAAGTCAGAATTATTGTGCTAGTCTGGGGACACCATTGTTATAATTGTTCTGCAATTTGACCCCTAATTTCCACTCAGAATCCTGTAGCATTTCTCAGCCTCTTTGCACTGTCCCTCCCATATAGTCTGTCCTCCCTCTTCCCTTCACTGCATTTAACTGCATTCAACAAGCTCATCTTTCTCTAAAAGTGACACACTTTGTAATAGGTGAAATGATTTCAGGTTGATGAAGTTCTGTAGTTCTAAAAGCATTTGATTCAAATGTGTATTAGAGAAAATACAACAGCAGACTAACTCCATGATTTCCTAGAACACTATCCTTTAGGTTGAGGATAAAACAATGGAAAGTTTAAAAAATTGACAATTTTTAAAAGATCTGTAGAACATCAATTAGGCTGTGGGTGTTCGCTCCTATTTTCCCACTCCTTACAGTTCTATGGGGTCATGTGTCACCACTGAGCAGACCTGTTCAGGTGCCTGTATCCAGTTATCTCTTACTCTGCCACAGTGACTGGTGAGGCTGCATGTTCCAGATGAAGGAGGCAGGTCTAAGACGGCGGAGCCTCCCTCAGCCTGGGTCCCTGAGTGACTGTGTGGACCCAAAGCCCTGTGGACCCATTACCAACACTGAGTATGAAGGAAAGAAAAAAACTTTTGCCATGTTAATTCACTTTGTTAGTGCCCTCAGCATGGTGGTGTGTGAAATACCAGAAAAATGGCCACAACAGTGTTTGAGATTACAGTTTCTTAATCAGATCACACCATTGCCCATATAACATGGTTTCACGTCTTCATTGTTCTCTTGTCAACTCTTTTCTGAATATGTTCCAATTTGTCAATGGCTTTCTTTTTTTTTTTTTTTTTTTAAGATTTTATTTATTTAGAGAGAGTGGGAGAATGGGGGGGAGGAGGAGTGGGACAATCAGATTCTGCATTGAGTGCAGAACCAGACTCAGGGCTCAATCTCCCAACCCTGAGATCATGACCTGAGCCGAAACCAAGAGTTGGGTGCTTAACCACCTGAGCCACCCAGGTGTCCCAATGGCTTTCTTAAAATATGATGTGCAGAGATAAATACAACCCACCAGATGTGGTTGGAATAAAATGGAATTTCCCTCCTTCCATATTAGCCTAAAACCCATGAGCTTTTCTTTAGTTCCTCCATTCTGTTGTTGGCTCATGTTAAAAATACACTGGTGATGGGTATTAAAGAGGGCACGTACTACATGGAGCACTGGGTGTTATATGCAAACAATGAATCATGGAACACTACATCAAAAACTAATGATGTAATGTATGGTGATTAACATAACATAATAATAATAAAAAATACACTACTCAAAACCCTTTACATTTTCTTCTCCAGCTTTTCCTTGAGTGGATCATTTATTGTACTTGGACAATTTTTATCTTTTTATTTTGGTCTGTTAGGGTCAGGCTACAGAGAGATTTTTCATATCTCAATTCTTTCACCCAACATAAAACCATCCCTACAGGCTTTGTTTTTTCCACATATTGGATAAGCATGCTTTCTAGGTCTTCAAGTAAAGCAGAGTTTCTCACAATTGTCTGCCAAAGAATCCCTCATCATGAAAAGTCCTGAATGATCTCCTGCAGGTTGAGCATGAAGTTGCATTCACCAAAATCAAATAGCACATTTTGCATTTGTATGTTTTTATAAGGCATGTGACCTTTTATCATTCAACCTAAAACATATCAAAGGCTACTGTGGCTTAATTTTCCCAAAAACCTGTAAGTAAAATTGGTACTGTAAGAGAAAGTATGGTGTTTATCTTGTGTCTGGCACGGAATGGTCCCCAAGTACTTAAAAAAAAAAAAATGGAGCACCTGACTGCCTCAGTTGATAGACCATGTAATTCTTGATCTTGGGGTTGTGAGTTCAAGCCCCACGTTGGGTCTAGACCTTACTTAAAAAAAAATTTTTTTTTTTAAATGGAGGGGAAGAAGGAAAGAACAAATGGAAGAAGACATAAAGCATGTCCTTGGCTGATATCATATCATCAACCTCCAAAAGTGTGACCACTTCTTTTGTGATATTCTTCCATTTCCAATATATATTTATTTGATTTCCATTTAATATTTTCTAGTATCTTGTTCTGGGTTATTTTCTTCCAATTAGTCAACGTCTCTCCTCTCTTTCCACTTCTTTTTTTATACTTGCTTCTCCCCATGCGATTATATACACTGTATTATGTTAAAATATAGGTTCATTTACTTAACAATTACTTACTGCACACAACATAATTTCACACCAGGGAGTTGGCTGGCCATAGAAATACAGTGGCAGGCAAGACACATCTGGTCCCTGTCCTCTTAAAACTGAAAATGAGATGCTCTGGGCAGTCCTTTGGTTTCCTTAGACACCCTCTGTGTCCCTCCTCTTCAGGATTATCGGCATGGGTATAGTCAGAACTTTGGGTTTGAAGAGTCACCCCTCAACTATCACCCCATTAAACTGCCACCAGCTTTCAAATCATAATTACACGTTCTCTGAAAACCCACCCAAGCCCCATTCTAAATTCTGATGGCATCTTTTTACACGTTCCTATGTGCTCCTGGTTGAGAAATAGTTCTATGTAAGCAGAAGGTGGACGAGCCGAGCTCAGGTGAGGAAAAACCAAAAAAGGGATCCCTGAGTGAACATCACTGTCCATGAACATAAGGGTCTTCTCAAGATGTGCTTCCTTCTCAGACTGAAGCATGTTGTGTGAAACAATTTACATGATGATTTTCCCAGCTGGTAGCCATTTCGAATGCTATTTCTTTCTGAACTACAAATTATTTCAAGGGGCTCACTGTATTGCTATGGCGACTTTTATCATTGGTATTACAAATGCTCAGTGTAGCAATACTTGAGAACATAAATGGAAAAACAGAAGTTTATTTTAATAAACTTGGGATCGCCCCAGCCAGAGATACCAATATATTGGTGTGGATCCTTCCACATTAAAACTTTTAAAATTAGGAACACATATTATATTTGTCACTTTCTCCTGTTTGGTGTTAGGCCATAATACCATACTATGTTTTTCCTCCTACAGGATATGGCTATTTCCCATGATAGTACATAATTTCCTAAAATACAGCATTAATAATGATATAGGGTACGGCCATACCATAATTTATTTTAGGATGCCTTAATATTAAACATTGAAACAGTTCCCAAATTTCTTACAATTATGGATATTGATCTGATGAACTTTCTTACAGTGATATCATGACATAAATCTGTATATATTTCCTTGGGATAAATTCCCAGTGGTAGCATTTATTTTATTTGTTTTCCACCAGTGGTAGAATTCATAAGTAAATTTCTAAATCTGTGTATATACATTTTTAAGGCTTTTGGAGCCTTTTCCCAAATTACTCCCTGGGAAGTTTGTCCTTTATTGTTATAAAAATATCTTCCATCAGGGCACCTGGCTGGCTCAGTCAGTAAACCATGTGACTCTTGATTGATCTCAGGGTTGTGAGTTCAAGCCCCATGTTGGGTGTGTAGCCTACTTTAAAAAAAATTATTTAAAAAAATTTCTATCTGATAAGTAAAACATAGATATCTCATATTTCTTCTTTGGATTGTTACTTATTTTTTTTCTACAAGACTACTTGTCTTTTAAAAAGTTTTTAAGGGCACCTGAGTGGCTCAGTCGTTAAGCATCTGCCTTCAGCTCAGGTCATGATCCAGGGTCCTGGGATCAAACCCTGCATCGGGCTCCCTGCTGGGCGGGAAGCCTGCTTCTCCCTCTCCCACTCCACCTGCTTGTGTTCCCTCTCACTGTGTCAACTAAATAAATAAAATCTAAATAAATAAATAAATAAAAATAAAAATTTAAAAATTTTTAAATTTATTATATGCTATTTTGTTTTATTCTTATATATTAAAAATATTGTTTTCATTTTATGTATATTGCAAGTATGTTATCAGATTTCTGTCAGTTGAATATTGATTTTATTTACAATGTTTTGGAGGTACAGCTATTATTTATTTTCATTATAGTAAAATATATTTATATTTTATGGTTGTATTTTATGTCATGCTTGGCTCTCATCTTTAATTCTTTCTTTCCAAAAAAACCATAAAAGGGGCGCCTGGATGGCTCAGTGTGTTAAGCGTCTGCCTTCAGCTCAGGTCATGATCTCGGGGTCCTGGATCAAGCCCCGCATTGGGCTGCTCAGCGGGGAGTCTGCTTCTCCCTCAACCCCTCCCTGCTGCTTGCCCTCTCTCTCTCTCTCTCACACTTGCTCTCTCTCTCAAATAATAAATAAAAATAAAATCTTAAAAAAAAATCAGATGGCATAATTACAGACCCAGAGTCACTCCCAAATAATAATTTAATTAATTGTCTGTATCACTGGAGAGTAAGTAAGCTTTTAAAAATTTGGCCAAGACCTAGCATGACTTGATATGAGCCTTAGTATGAGCTTTTGCAATTAAATTAGGCAATGAAAAGGTTTAACATTTTTTTTTAAAGATTTTATTTATTTATTTGAGAGAGAGAGAGAATGAGAGACAGAGAGCATGAGAGGGAGGAGGGTCAGAGGGAGAAGCAGACTCCCCGCCAAGCAGGGAGCCCGATGCGGGACTCGATCCCGGGATTCCAGGATCATGACCCGAGCCGAAGGCAGTCGCCCAACCAACTGAGCCACCCAGGCGCCCCTTAACATTTTGAAAAGTAAAATACTGAAGTAAATGACTGGGTCCATCTCTATGTGTAAAATTGTTATATAGCTCTTCAGTGAAACACACGAACCTAAGTTTAAAGGTTGGTAGAACCAAGTCACAAAATAGCAGAAATGTGTCTTAAGAGTTCCTGGTGAGAAAATCATAAAGGCTATTATAAATGCAAAACTGAAACAAAGATAGGGAAGAGAAACTGTCTTACGGCAGTGTCTACACATACCCATTAACTGGAAATCATCTATTAAAAGCAGAAAATAAAGATTTTTTTAAATGTACCTTGACAACAATACCTTCTCTCCCCAAGCATCATGATAGACTTTAAGGCTTACTACAAAGCTACAGTAACCAAGACTGAGCACTACTGGCACAAAGCCAGGCCCAGAAATCAATGGGATAGAACTAGAGAATCCAGATATAAACTCATGCATGTGTAGTCAATCAATCTTCAACAATAATGCTAAATGAGCAAAGAGTAATATTTACAAGTGGTCAATAAAAGAGCCACATGTAAAATAATGAAGCCGGACCCCTACCTCACACCGTATGCAATAATTAACTAAAAACGGATCAAAGACCTAAATGTAAGAGCTAGAATGATAAAACTCTTCTAAGAAAATAAGGGTAAAAGTCTTGGTGACCTTAGATCAGGCAGTGTTTTCTGAGATGCACATCAAAAGCACAGGTAACCAAAAAAATTAAAAGGATGATTTGGGCCTTGTGAGCACTCATTCATAGCATAAAGGTTACTTTTAAGTGAAAACATTTGAGCTAAAGAAGACACAGAAAGAAATTTTATCTGAACTTCCCTTATCTGACTAAAGCAGAACCTCCAGAAAACACGACTGCCAATAACCCCACCCCTGGGAATTTCCTGTGAATTCAGCTGCACCAAGATTGCCTCATTCCATTAGCATCAAAAGGTTCAACAGAACCTTCCATACTTTCCACTGAAGCCCTAAAAACGAAAAAACAAAATCAAACAAACAAACAAAAAAAAACCTTAAAGTTTTGCATATAACTCTTTCCTCTCTGGCTAATGAGGAAGATACTCTTCACTGATTGCATAAGTAAACCTTGCCTTGCCTTTTCTCCTCTTAATCTGTCTGCTGTTCATTAATTTGCATGCCGCCAACCAGTGGGCCCAAATCGGAAAAGGATGTTTTCCTCCTGACAACCTCATTCAAAATAAAAATTTCTGTGCTTCAAAGGACACTATCAAGAAAGTGAAAAGCCAACCCAAATAAGAGGACAAAATATTTGCAGATCATGTACCTGATAAGGGTCTACTATCCAGAATACAGAAAGAACTCATGATAAAAAGACAAATAACCCAAGTAAAAATTGGCAAAATATTTGAATACATATTTCTACAAAGAAAACATAGAAATGGCTGATGAGCACATGAAAAGATGTTTATCCATCACTAGTCATTAGGGAAATGCAAGTCAAAACCACAATGAGATACCACTTCACACCCACTGGCCTGGCTGGAATCAAAGACAGACAAGTATTGTTGGGAATGTAGGGAAATTGCAATCCTTGCACACTTCTGGTAGGAATGTAAAGTGGCGAAGCTGCTTTGGAAAACAGGTTGGTAGCTTCTCAACATGTGGAATATAGAGTTAACCTATGATACAGCCATTCTACTCCTAGGTATATACTAAAAGAACTGAAGACATAATTCCGTACAAAAACATATGCACTTATAAACTTGTTCATAGTGGCATCATTCACAATAGCCAACACTCAGAAATAATCCAGATGTCCATTAAGGGATGAGTGGATAAACAAAATATGGTATGTCCATAAATGGCATAAAGAAAGGAATGAAGTACTGACACATGCTACAGCATGGATGAGCCTTAAAAACATCATACTAAGTGAAAGAAAAAACACAAAAAAACACATATTGTAGGACTCTATTTATATGCTGCTTTAACAAAGTTTTTATTATTATTTAGGTATGGTAGAGACAACAGAGCAGGTGACAACCAGCATTGAAAAAAAGAGATTGTTCCTCACAGTTTCCAGGAGGAAGGGAGACACCATATCTCAGGGGCCACATGAGAAAACTCAGGTATGTCAGGAGGCAGAGGGAGGGTGGGCAACCATGAACCAGAGCTTTTGTTGAGGTTTCCGTGGGACGGAATGGCAAGCAAGCTTAGGACTGGGTAGTGTGAGCAATTCTAGCAGACTCTGGTGTGTAGGTTTGTCTGGTACCTGGCGCTAGGGCGGTTAGTGGATAGGTGGATAGTGACCAGAGTGAGAGCTCACTACAGGGGGTGACTGGAGGTATGTGTTCCGGATCTGTTGGTTTGCATTTGAAAAAGCACACTCCCTGGTGAGTTGTTTACCATCTCTAGGAATTAGCTACCCCTGGAAGAGGCAGTCCCTCAGGGTTAGCAAGACCCCATGTGTCAAAGCATCAGAATACAGAAAATAAAAGGCATGGCTAATGTATAGGAAATGTCCAGAACAGGCAAGTCCATGAAGACAGAAAGATTTGTGGTTATCCAAGAGCTGGGGGTAGAGAGGATTGAAAAGTGACCGTTCGCGGATATGGGGTTTCTTTTGAGGGTGACGAGAATGTTCTGGAATTAGACGGTAATGGTGGTTGCAAAACCCTGTGAACATACTAAAAAAAACACCAAATTGTACACTTCCAAATGGTGAACCTTGTGCTACATGAAATACATCTCAATAAAAAAAAAATAAGATAAGTTATAACAGTGAGAAAAACCATGCTGTGAAAAAAAAATACTGTTTAATTAGGAAGAACTATTGTCAGGGAATGATTTTGGGGAGAAAATTGGTTTTATAATTTTCCTATAGTCAAAGAAAGGAATACTGGCCAAGTCAGTTTCTTTAGGGAAGCAATTTTTTTTTAACTATCATTTGAGGCATAGGTGGTTTAAACCATTGTTTTAGGTTGAAGTTTAAACAAAATATGGCTCACGTCGTGGGGTGTAATAGATATTCATTCTCTCTCTTTTTGGTACAGAACTCCAGGTATTGAGGGGTTAACTGTATCTCCAGTTTCAAAGGGAACACATGACTTACACCTGAGACATCATATTACTAGAGACATAAAGACTGATTGAGCCATTCAGACCAAATTATCAGTTAAATGAAGCCACTCAGACCCAAGCCTGAACTCCCACATGAAGAAAAAAGTTGCCTTTCTTTGTAGTGGAATTGAGCCTGGTGGGATAGGAACCTAGAGAATAAAGTCAGCACAGAGACAACAAGACATGGAGAGATATTGGATCCTTGTGACACTGCTTAGGTACCTGGATCAAGCCTCTCCTGAAGCTTATATGCAGATGTTTCAGTTGTGAAAAGTTAACTTTTTCATTATTTGTTTTAAACTAGTTTTTTTTTTATTCTTTATTTTATTTTATTTTTTTTATTCTGTTAATCCCCATACATTACATCATTACCTTTAGATGTAGTGTTCCATGATTCATTGTTTGTGCATAACACCCAGTGCTCCATGCAGCATGTGCCCTCCTCAATACCCATCACCAGGCTAACCCATCCTCCCACCCCCCTCCCCTCTAGAACCCTCAGTTTGTTT
>NW_027893278.1:0-240 GCF_054177405.1 Leptonychotes weddellii | reverse complement strand
TAGAACTAATGATGTAATGTATGGGGATTAACATAAGAATAAAAAAAAAAAAAAGAAGTGAGAATATCAGTTATTCTAGGCATATACGGATACTGGGTAGTAAAAGACAAAGGGTGTGAGGGGAACTATTGGAGCCCTGATAGTGCTATGCTTCTTCATTTTGGGGCTGATTACATAGGTGTTTTATCTCTGTGAAAGTTATAGGCTGTATACCTATGATTAATGTGTTTTTCTGTATGT
>NW_027893277.1:0-240 GCF_054177405.1 Leptonychotes weddellii | reverse complement strand
GTGCTAGCAGATGACACACTCCGTTTGCAACAACAGAAGCTGCAAAAAAATACTGAACTCGAGGTCTTATCCACTTGGTGTTGGCTACAAGTCCCATAGAAGGTCTGGCTACCATGTCAACAAAAGCCAGAATGGAAAGAAGGAAGGCAGACTTCTCACTAGAGTAATGTTGACTCTTGCCATAATTACTAAGAAAGACCAAAGGGGTAAACAGTCCAAAAAACATGAGCACGTTTCCGG
>NW_027893276.1:0-240 GCF_054177405.1 Leptonychotes weddellii | reverse complement strand
TGCTCCCAGGCCACGCGGAGGAGCCAGTTTTGAAGGCACATGGGTCTCAGTCTTGCGAGTGCCCCTGTCCTGGGCGTCCCATCAGGAGCCAGCTCCAAATTCCTCGGGCCACACCTGCGTTTGCCCTGCTGAGCTTTGGGGCCCCTCCAAGGAGGGTGTCCGCCTTTCACAGACACAGCCAGGGGGTCAGGGGACATTCTCTGATGTCCCAGGGCCCCAGCCTTGGGCACTGGGAACCTG
>NW_027893275.1:0-240 GCF_054177405.1 Leptonychotes weddellii | reverse complement strand
TTTTTTAAAGATTTTATTTATTTATTTGAGACAGAGAGAATGAGAGAGAGAGAGAGCACATGAGAGGGGGGAGGGTCAGAGGCAGAAGCAGGCTCCCTGCCGAGCAGGGAGCCCGATGCGGGACTCGATCCAGGGACTCCAGGATCATGACCTGAGCCGAAGGCAGTCGCTTAACCAACTGAGCCACCCAGGCGCCCCAAACAACAATCTTTAATTGATGCATCAATAATTTGAACATGA
>NW_027893274.1:0-240 GCF_054177405.1 Leptonychotes weddellii | reverse complement strand
CATGGGAGCAGCCAATTATATAAGCCAATTAATAACAAGAGCAAAAAAACACATCGACAACAATACAATAATAGTAGGGGACTTTAACACCCCCCTCACTGAAATGGACAGATCATCTAAGCAAAAGATCAACAAGGAAATAAAGACTTTAAATGACACACTGCACCAAATGGACCTCACAGATATATTCAGAACATTCTGATTCCAGTAGAAAATACATAGGAATGATTTTTTTCTATG
>NW_027893273.1:0-240 GCF_054177405.1 Leptonychotes weddellii | reverse complement strand
GGTCCTTTGTGTCGGACTTCTTTCACTTACCATGTTTCTGAGGCTTATGTTATAACATTCAACAACACTTCCCTTGTATGGGTAATCAATATTCCATTATGTATACGTATGTGTATACATGTATATACATACACATACCACATTTTGTTTATCCATTCATCCACTGGTGGACACTTGGATTATTTCTTTTTTTTTTTTTAAAGATTTTATTTATTTATTTATTTATTAAGATTTTATTTG
>NW_027893272.1:0-240 GCF_054177405.1 Leptonychotes weddellii | reverse complement strand
TTGTGGACTATTTGCTTATTTTGTGTGTGTGTGTGTGTGCGTGTGTGTAGCAGTTTTAAGTTACTAGTTTTTAAAATCAGTACTTTTTAATGGAGACAACTTGACCAAAAATCTGTCACAGAATTTTGAGACCCATTACAACAGAAGTGTAATGGGGGAAGGGGAAGAAAATTTAATAAACTAATGTAACATAGAAATTCATATTCAAAGTACATTTTTAAGCTTAGTTACTTGTTCGAA
>NW_027893271.1:0-240 GCF_054177405.1 Leptonychotes weddellii | reverse complement strand
GTGGTGAGGAGAGGAAAGCAATGGGGTTCTCCCATTGGACCATGGCAAGGAATAAAGGACTGTAAAGTAAATTTTACTCTTTAAGTAAAATACCAAATTACAAAAACAAAATTAGGCGTGACGGTGGACCTTTATTAGAATGTAAAAAGAAATGACAACAAATCATTAGACTTTTAAAGCTGAAAATACCGAAAATATCGCAAGGTACAGAAAAATACTAGTGTTTTTATTATTTTATTT
>NW_027893270.1:0-240 GCF_054177405.1 Leptonychotes weddellii | reverse complement strand
AGCACTCTGAAAATACATTTTCAACTTGTATGTTTCTATGGTACACTATGAAAGACATAAAACTCAGTATGTGAGTAGTTAACAGAAAATAAACACATAAATAAATACATGCTATTCAGCCCTACTCACAATTACAGAAGTGAAACTAAAACCACTGGCTATAATCTTTCATTTCTCAGACTGAAAGTTATGGGAAAAGGGTCTCTCTCACATGGGAATGTAAATTGTATAATTTCTATT
>NW_027893269.1:0-240 GCF_054177405.1 Leptonychotes weddellii | reverse complement strand
GGATAGGAAAATACACAAGTGTGTACTTTCACTAAGCTCTTACTATAATGTAACATTTCCTTTTATTATGTACATAGCCAACAAACCCCAGTAATATTGGCAGTATCTGTGAATTTGTCACCAACTTATAGATATTTTTATAACATACTACAGTGGTTGCAGACATTTCAAAATATCATTTATACTAATTACTACTTCATAATTATGATAGATATTATTCCTGAATAATATGCTGACCTT
>NW_027893268.1:0-1571 GCF_054177405.1 Leptonychotes weddellii | reverse complement strand
GGAGAGAGAGGGAAGAGAGCACAAGCATGAGGCGCCCCAAGGTGGTTGATTTCTAAAAATGAAAAGCAAAAACTCTCCCCTCCCTACCTTTATGACTCCAGTAAATTAATTCCTTGATTATATAATGGATTATAAGAAAAAACTCAGGACAAATTGACTACATTTGGGGGCACATGTGCACATGCACGCACACACACACACACACACACACACACACACAGAGTGAGTAAAACAAAAGGACAGTCCAAGAGACTTGCAAGCACTCACCGGTCTGGAAGAACTAATACTGTCTGTGAAAAGCCTCAATTGACTAACTGATTTGAATGGTGTGTGACATCTGCATAATCAATTTAGAAATATAAGACCAGACTTAGTGATGTTGGTTATTTACTATTGAAGACGATTCCTACAGCACTACCAGCTGACAACACACAGATGACCACAGTGCCCTGAGTCAGACATGTAAGCCCAGTGGTAGGGCCCATGATTTGGACCTCATATTAGAGAGCCTTGGTGAAGAGGGGCTTTAAAATAATACTCAATACTACTTCCCAGTCCCACCCAGACCTACTAAATCAGAAACCTGGTATGGAGCTACCAATCTGTATTAATAAGCCAAGCCCTGCTGGAGATCCTTGAGTACACTGAAGTTTGAGGATTATATGTCCAAGCCTGGACAATGCGAGAAGGTCATTTAAGGAGTACTAACCATGTTGCGGCCACTAGGCTAGACTCTTTAGATATATTATTGTATTTAAGGGGCGCCTGGGTGGCTCAGTCAGTTAAACATCTGATTCTTTTTTTTTTTTAAAGGTTTTATTTATTTGACAGAGAGAGAGACACAGCGGGAAAGGGAACACAAGCAGGGGGAGTGGGAGAGGGAGAAGCAGGCCCCCAGCCGAGCAGGGAGCCCAACGCGGGGCCCGATCCCAGGACCCTGGGACCACAACCTGAGCCAAAGGCAGACGCCTAACGACTGAGCCACCCAGGCGCCCCAAGCATCTGATTCTTTATTTTGGCTCAGGTCATGATCTCAACGTCGTGAGATCGAGCCCTGCATCAGGCTCCATGCTCAGCACAGAGTCTGCTTGAGATTCTCTCCCTCTCCCTCTTCCCCTCCCCCAATTCACACGAGCACCTTCTTGCACATGTTCTCTCTCTAATAAATAAACAAATAAATTCTTTAAAAATATATTATTGTATTTAATTTTCCAATAATTTATTTATTCACTCAATAAACATATCCTGCCTCAGTTAAGACCCTGCTAGGTGCTGGGAATATAAAGGGGCAAAAAACACAATGCCTATCTTCAAGGAGACTTAAGTAAACAGATAATTGTAATATAAAGCGGTAACAACAATTGCTACCACGTATTGAGTGCTAACATGTGTCAAGGACTCTGCCAAGTGCTTTACCTATATTATCTGTAATCCTCACAGCAACCTTAGGAGAACAGGTGGGGTTACTGCCAGTTCCCATTTGGGGAAACGGAAGTCTTAAAGAGATTAAATAACTCACCCACCCAAAGTCAAATAGCTCACAAGTGGTAAAGCTGGGACTGAACCATATT
>NW_027893267.1:0-240 GCF_054177405.1 Leptonychotes weddellii | reverse complement strand
TGTATTCTGTTTTTGAATAAAATGTATCTATTTAATGATTGAAAAAAAAACAACACAGGGAGTACAGTCAAAAAAAGTGCTTGAAGAAAAATAGACAGTTATAAATACATTTCCTAGAAAAGCAGAGAAAATGAAATTATCAGTGAAATCTAAAACCCAATAAAAGAACAACAGAAAAACCTTTTAAAAAGTAGAAATAGGGGCGCCTGGGTGGCTCAGTTGGTTAAGCGACTGCCTTCG
>NW_027893266.1:0-240 GCF_054177405.1 Leptonychotes weddellii | reverse complement strand
GTTATGATCTCAGGGTTGTAGGATAGAGCCCCGAGTCAGGCTCTGTGCTCAGTGCTCACACGCTCTCTCCCCCTCTCCCTCTCACTGAAAAATAAATATTTTTTAAAAAGAGAGGAGAAAGCACACAGGCTCAATCTAAACCAGAAACAAATTTAAAAGGCAAACAATTTTTAATTTTTAAAAATCTAAATAATTCTGGTGTCAAAGTAAAAAAAAAATTAAGCATACCTCATATTGACT
>NW_027893265.1:0-240 GCF_054177405.1 Leptonychotes weddellii | reverse complement strand
TGAGGCATTGAGGAAGGATGCGTGAGAGCCTGAAGGCAGGTGGTAGTCCTGCAGGAAGAGACGTCCCACGATGAGTGCCATTCTGTTTGCACGCCCACCCTCCATCTTACTTTTCGTGAAGGTGGCATTTGAAGTAAGAGCCATAAGGTCATGGATGCTGTTGATGAGGGTCACCCATGCCTGGGATGGGTGGGTCTCACGGATGTGTTTATCGCTTGACTTCTTGGCCGTGCCTTGGGG
>NW_027893264.1:0-240 GCF_054177405.1 Leptonychotes weddellii | reverse complement strand
CCCTTCATTCTTCCCCTCCCGCTACCTTCTTCTTCTTCTTCTTTTTTGAATATGCCTTTTAATCCTGAAGCCAGAGCTCATGGGGCTGATGCCTGTGGATGTTGTCATTCCAGCTGGGAAGGATGAGTTCTTGCAGCAACATTTGTGGGTCCAAGCAGGCACCAGTGTCCTCGTTATCATCTACTACCAAGGGCAGGTACCAGAGCTACGGAGTCCGGTCCTACCTGCATCAGTTTTATG
>NW_027893263.1:0-240 GCF_054177405.1 Leptonychotes weddellii | reverse complement strand
GAGGCTCTGGCTATGGAGGCTCTGGCTACGGAGGCTGCGGTTACGGAGGCTGCGGTTACGGAAGCTGCGGTTACGGAGGCCAGGGCTGTGGCTATGGCTCCAGCTATGGCTGTGGCTTCCGCAAACTGGGCTGTGGCTACGGATACGGCTCTGGCTGTGGCTACGGATACGGCTCTGGCTGTGGCTACGGATACGGCTCTGGCTGTGGCTACGGATACGGCTCCCGCTCTCTCTGTGGCT
>NW_027893262.1:0-240 GCF_054177405.1 Leptonychotes weddellii | reverse complement strand
TGATTGACTTATTTCGCTCAGCATATACCCTCCAGTTCCATCCACATCGTTGCAAATGACAAGATGTCATTCCTTTTGATGGCTGCGTTCCTTAATAATAAACACTCCTTTGAAGGTGTGGTGTTAATGTATTCTCTCCAAGTACAGACTCTTTACACCACATCCTTCAGATCCTAAGAGGTGATGTAGGATAGGATAGCACACTCCTTCCTAAACCAATTGATAGGTCTGGACATATGA
>NW_027893261.1:0-240 GCF_054177405.1 Leptonychotes weddellii | reverse complement strand
GTAATATAAAAACAAACCAAATCATATTGTAAAAAATTCCATTTTTTACATGGTCTGGTACTTTTAACAAAATGCTAATGCAACTTTTTAAACTACTTTGTGAAACTCAAAATGCTATGCGATAATAATAAGAGATTTTATTATTTTTTTAAAGATTTTATTTATTTATTTAATTGACAGAGAGAGAGAGACAACGAGAAAGAGAACACAAGCAGGGGGAATGGGAGAGGGAGAAGCAGG
>NW_027893260.1:0-240 GCF_054177405.1 Leptonychotes weddellii | reverse complement strand
AAGACTAATTTTATTCATTTGGTGAATGAAGCCACAGTTCACTTAATAACCCAAGGTGGAAGCTAAGACATTTCTCATCCTCTCTTTCCCTGGCTGGTGGTAAGAGGGGGACTGCATTTCCTCCCGTGCCTTACTACCTATTGCCGTCGCCCTAGGCCTCATCCATCTTTCGTACGTTGTTGTTGTTGTTGTTGTTAATCTGCAGTAATCCTTTTGCTAGCCTCAGCCTCCTCTCACTTT
>NW_027893259.1:0-240 GCF_054177405.1 Leptonychotes weddellii | reverse complement strand
GGGGACAACAGGGCCGGGAAGGAAGATCCTGGCGCAGGAGCGGAGCTGCCAAACCCGAAGGTCTGTGAACAGACGACAGAGGAGCAGAAGGCCAAGAGTGGCTCTTCGAAGAGTGTAATAAAGTGGGAAATTACAAACCGCCAGCATCGAGACGAGGAAGGGGACATCTTCAGAGCAAACGCTGAAAAGGAGTAGGAACAACTGCATCTCCATCGTGCCAGGAAAACATTTATTCGTACT
>NW_027893258.1:0-240 GCF_054177405.1 Leptonychotes weddellii | reverse complement strand
TAGTACTAGAAAAGCTGGTTAAGACAAGAAAAAGGAACCTAATAATAGAATTGTAATAAGGAAGCTGGAAAAACCAAGTTACATTAAAAAGGCCCTGGGAAACTGTGGAAAGAGCCAAGATGTCCATCGACAGATGAATGGATAAAGAAGATGTGGTATATATATACAATGGAATATTATGCAGCCATCAAAAGGAATGAGATCTTGCCATTTGCAACGACGTGGATGGAACTGGAGGGT
>NW_027893257.1:0-1571 GCF_054177405.1 Leptonychotes weddellii | reverse complement strand
GAAGGATCACAGAGTGTCTGAACTAGGGACACCCCAGAGGGGGTCTCACACACAGGGGAGCAGTCCGCATGGCCACGTGCACCTGCAGCCACAGGCAGCCGGGGGTTCAAGTGGAGAGGAAGCAACATGGGGGATATGATGGGTGGGTGGGTTAGTGAGGTGAACGGGACTAACCATGCAGTTATAAAGAATGGATGATGATGATGATAATGATGATCCGTGATTGTAAGTAAGTGAGGAACCCTTGCAGGACATTCAAACGAGGAAACAAACAAAACCAAATCCACTGTCCCCTGGTGTGTGACATCAGGTGTTGCACACACGGGTCCTTCAGTTTTTTCTAGAATCTCCTGTGGGGATCACTGACCACTTCAGTTGTTTTTCTGAACACTTAATACAAATGTGCCATTCATTTCCCCCAGTGATAATGGGTTTATTGAAGAAAAGCAAAAACCTGAAAGCCAGGACAGGTAAGGTATGGCAAAACCACAGGCAAGTGCAAGGAACAAAGGATAAGGAAGCTCTTTTATGGAGCAAAGGGTAAGTGTGGGAGGGACAAAAAGTCCATGGGAGTAAAAGGGAATTCTAATTACAGGGCTTGTCAATGGTTCCATTGTGACAATTTCTCATTGGCTGGGCTGGTGCCAGGGCAGGAAGAAGTCTTCCTCTTCCTGAGGTAGTAAGGAACTAGCTTCAGGCTTGCAGACTTGCCAAGTCTGTCCTGCCTGGTCTGCAATTGAGGAGCGGTGGGTACGAGCGCTCCCCCTAGTGGTCTCTGATCTCCATTCAAAAGAGATGTTCCTTTATAAATTTCACATAAAATATGCATGTGTTTACATTCCCACAGACCAGGACTCTTTCTGAGAGTGAGACTCAACAATATCATCAGCAGGCCTGAAGGACCATCATATCTAGAAATCAGACCCAGTGATATGCAACCCCAGCTGGACTCTCAGGGCTTTGGACTGGAGTGACATGTGTGCCCAGGACCAAAAGGTGGCCTGTGGGACTACCTTCCCCTAAAAAAGCAGCTCATTAGTGAGAACCATTCTAAGAAGTGTATGGTGACTAACATAACATAATAAAAAAGGCCAAAAAACAAAAAAGAAAGATGTCTGGTCCTGAGGGCTGCGTCTTGTGCTCACTGATGGGACTCAGCACTGTGTCCCCTCGGGTCTGGCAGAGTGTCCCGAGGGGACCTGTGTGTGGTCTCAGCAGGTGCTTCCTCCCAGGGCTGGCCCCAGGGCTGAAGCCAACCTCCATCCTCCTCAGTGTGTGATGTGAACTGAGTTCCAGCACCAGGGATCAGGGAAAGTGAGGGGCACGGATGCAATGGATGGACCGTATTTGCATATAGAGATTCACATGTGGCAGAGGATGGAGGAGAAAAGGAGGACTAGGGAAGCCCAGCCCACTGGTGAACCTGGGTCTGTGTCACCATGGCCTGGACTCCTGTCTTCCTGGGGATGCTCTTTCACTGCACAGGTAGGGACAGGCCTCAGGCAATAGCCTGCATCACCCCTCTGCTTCAGAGTCTAGAGAAAATTTACATTGAACCTATCCAATATCCT
>NW_027893256.1:0-240 GCF_054177405.1 Leptonychotes weddellii | reverse complement strand
GAGCCCAAGGGGAAAGATTTGAAGGGGAACCAGCCTGCAGACACCGTGCGTGCAGGACTGGCTGTTGGCGACTGCCCCGAGGGAAGGCCAGATGGCGGGGGCATCAAATACCCCCCAGTCCCCCGACGCTGTCGTTCTGTGAGAGGCCGCTGAAGCTCTGGATCAGCACTGCCCAGCTCGGCGAAATTTCTAGGACTGAAGGCAACTGGGATCAGACCCCAACCCCAGCCCAAAGGGCCT
>NW_027893255.1:0-240 GCF_054177405.1 Leptonychotes weddellii | reverse complement strand
TTTTTATTGCATGTCTCATCTCAACTCTGCTTGCCAAACAACATAAGATTAATCCGAACAGTTCTCCATGAGGTAAGTGAGTGCAGATCTGACAATAAGCATGATTGTCCCCAGTGCCTGGCTTCAGGAATTGCAAAAGGGAAAGGTGAAATGAGTTTCATGAAGCAGACATAAAGAGAGTTGTGTTCAGTTATAAAGCCAAAGTAACTGAGACAAATGAAATCAGGAAAGCTAAAAAAG
>NW_027893254.1:0-240 GCF_054177405.1 Leptonychotes weddellii | reverse complement strand
TTTTTTTTTAGCATCCAAAACTATATCGTTTAATTATGAGCTATAATAACTTTTGTAACTGAAAGTAGATATTTTCAAAACTAATAAAAATTAAAATATGTAAATATATTTCTACTAACTCTATTAGAAAGCATTTAAAATAGCCAGAAAGTATATCCAATTGACTAACATTATATGTAATGCCAAAAAAAGCATTCAGGTTTAGAATTTTACATTTTGACTAAAAAATTTTTTAATGAA
>NW_027893253.1:0-240 GCF_054177405.1 Leptonychotes weddellii | reverse complement strand
TCTCTCTCATTCTCTCTCTCAAAGAAAAAAAAAGTTTCTTCGCCATCACTACATTCATGATCAATTCTTGCTGCTGTCCTTTCTTCAGTTTCTTTCTTAATTATTCATATTTCAGTTTTAGAGCCTCTTCTCAATGGCCAATCATTTTATTAAATCTTTAGATTTCAATCTAGAAAAGGAAAACTGAGTGACTTCATAATGCTCTGTGACAGATTACTATACGAGTTAGGAGGAACGGCT
>NW_027893252.1:0-240 GCF_054177405.1 Leptonychotes weddellii | reverse complement strand
TTTAACAAATTTTACTGAGAGACGTGAGGCATCAGACACTATTCTAGGTGTTCTGCACAAAACAGAGACTCCTGGCCTCGTGGAACTCAGGTCCTGCTGGCCTCTCCCTCCCCTCCCACAACTACACGTGTACCGCAGTGCTTCTGGTTCTCCTGATCGACATCCCACCCGGGGATGCAGACGCATTCTGATGCTGGGCTGTCATCTCTGCTCCAGTGCCCACCTGTGAAGCCGCCAACT
>NW_027893251.1:0-240 GCF_054177405.1 Leptonychotes weddellii | reverse complement strand
TCTGTTTTGAGTGTATATGTTAAATCCTTGACAATGTCTTAAAGAATTGTAAATCTTCTTGTGCATGGAGACTCTCTGGCGTGAAGATACATGCAGTCATTTTTGTTCGTTATCAAATAAAAGACAAACAACAATCTTTTTTTTTTTTTAAAGATTTTATTTATTTATTTGAGACAGAGAGAATGAGAGAGAGAGAGAGCACATGAGAGGGGGGAGGGTCAGAGGCAGAAGCAGGCTCCC
>NW_027893250.1:0-240 GCF_054177405.1 Leptonychotes weddellii | reverse complement strand
TGCTCAATGCCAAGTCAATACACCTTCACCTCAGATTGCCAAGGGCTCAAATTGACACTCTTCCCCTCAAATTCCAGCCCCTGTGCTCAAGTTTGTGCACAAAAGTGGGCATAATCATAACAGCAGAATGAAGCAACCCAAACATCTAACTATTTCTGTGGAATACAGAATGGATAAAAGGAGTGTGTTAGGCTGAGAATATCTCCAACAAGCACATCAAAGAACAATGCATACAGCATG
>NW_027893249.1:0-240 GCF_054177405.1 Leptonychotes weddellii | reverse complement strand
TTTAGGGGTTAAATGCTAGGAATTGGAGGCTGATCCTCCTAAGTGCCAATGCTAGCCCTGAAATGTATTTTTTTTTTTAAGATTTTATTTATTTTAGAGAGAGAGAGAGAGCACCAGCAGGGGTGGGGTGGGGGAGAGGGGAGAGGCAAAGGAAGAGGGAAAGAGAGAATCCCAAGTAGACTCCATGCTGAGCATGGAGTCTGACTCAGGGCTGGATCCCAGGACCTGAGATCATGACCT
>NW_027893248.1:0-240 GCF_054177405.1 Leptonychotes weddellii | reverse complement strand
CTCCCATTCTCTCTCTCAAATGAATAAATAAAATCTTTAAAAAAAAAAAAAAAGGAAGTTCTCAGCTCTTATATATTTAAATAGACATTCTGCCTCTTTCTCCTTCTCTTCTTTTTCTAGAACACCGATTATTCTAATATTTCTGATCAAATCCAAAGCTCTTGCAGTTTCTTAAAAAAAAACAAAACTTAGTTTTTCTCCTTTTTAAACTGAATACATCTATATTCCTATCCTCCAAGT
>NW_027893247.1:0-240 GCF_054177405.1 Leptonychotes weddellii | reverse complement strand
GGGCAAGTGGAGTATACACTCATTCTAGATAACTGTGACATTCTTGGATATAGTGATGTTGTCAGCCACACTAAGGAAATACGTACTTTTTCCTTCTGTGCCTGTTTGGGGAGTTGTGGCCTGCCAAAAATAAACCTTCATTGCTCTCTCTGCTCAAGAGACCGATACCAATAAAGGAGCAAAGAAATTAAAAAAAAAAAACAACTTGGGGTGCCCTGCCTGGCTGGCTCAGTCACTACT
>NW_027893246.1:0-1571 GCF_054177405.1 Leptonychotes weddellii | reverse complement strand
ATATGCCTGGTTTCTGCCTTAACTTTTCATACCTGCCATGCAGTCATCCTATAAGGACTGGCGATGGAACGGGGTGGGGCCAAGTGTAAAATGAAAATGCAGTGTAGAGTCCTTCAGCACACAAATGGGAGGGTCACAAGTCAAAGGCATCCGCTCTAGCAGAGTGTGACAGACATGGTGTAGGATGCTGGGGGCTTAAGGAGTCTTAGGATAAACAGTTCTGATCACTTGGGGGCTTTGCTGTGGGATAAGACCTTTCAAAGATTCTTCTATATGATAATTGACTTTCTCTGCTTGACTTATTTGACTTAGCATAATCTCCTCCAGTCCCATCCATGTTGATGCAAAAGTTGGGTATTCATCCTTTCTGATGGCTGAGTAATATTCCATTGTATATAAGGACCACAGCTTCTTTATCCATTCGTCTGTTGAAGGGCATCTCGGCTCTTTCCACAGTTTGGCTATTGCAGACATTGCTGCTATGAACATTGCATATGGGGTGCATATGGCCCTTCGATTCACTACATCTGTGTCTTTGGGGTAAATACTCAGTAGTGGACGCACAACTTTTCTTAAATCAGCTTTCTGGACTAAAGAATTTATCCAGCCTCCATATTATAAACGTCAAGTCTTGGGCATGACAAGTGACTAAATCAACAGCGAGAAAAGATTTGCTCCTCCCCCACTGACACCTATAGTCTCAGCGTCATGGGCATGTGACCTGTGTGCTCACCCAGGGCGTGTGCTCAAAGGCCTCCACACTTGATTTAATTCCCTGCTGTCTTGAAAGTCTTACACTTTTTGAACAATGGGCCTGCATTTTCATTTTGCATTGGGCCCCTCAAACTATGCAACCAATCCTGTTCATCCCCACTTACTGCCCAAGGGCTAAAGGGTACAACCCAGGCGGAGAGCCGCCCTGGGAGGCTGCCTTGGGAAATGTGGAGGGCCATCAAGGCACCCTGACAGGAGGCTGGCTCTTCAGAGAACCACCTTCTGGTAGAAGTATAATGAGCAAATTTAAAATCATTAAAAATTTAGCAGATACCAGCTTAGAAAAGATGAGGCACCCTACCAGCTGCCTGTTCTCTCTCGTTTATCTTGGCATTTGATTCTTTATTTGGTAGCAAATTAATCTGGGTAGTGATCCCTATCGTAAGTCTTCTGAGTGGTTGAAAGGGCTGATTTTATTACAAGAGATGAATTCTTGGATGATGCCGGCGGCCTGTTGGAAGATACAGAGCAGGCAGAGCAAATACCTTCTGTTCTTTACAAGGTCAGTGGTCCAGAGAACTATTGTCTTGTATCTAAACAAACAACATAGGCGATTCCAGCTCCAAGCCCCTTCTCTTTGTCTTTGGCATTGGAAACAGCAACTGGGATCACGCTGGTAATCACTGATCAGACAGGGAACAGACACAGAGACAAAGTTTGCTCTTAGCACCTCCCCAACTCTTTCCAGGGTCCCCGTTTCCTTGTTGAAAGATGCCTCTAATCCTCAGGTCCCCCTTTGCTCAGATAGTGCTGTTGGCTCTCTGATGCTCCCTTCCTCCGTCGGTTGCCTGAGTGCC
>NW_027893245.1:0-240 GCF_054177405.1 Leptonychotes weddellii | reverse complement strand
TATAACAGCGGCATCTAGAAGTCTAGTCAGAAGATCTGGGTTCTCCATGACCTTGCTTCACCACTTCTCTGTGAAGTCCCTGAGCCAATGTTTCCTCTTCTGTGATGAGAGAACTTGAAATCTTACTTCACAGAGCTGTTGTGAGAATTATATGAGACCCCATATGTAAAATTATTTAATATAGTAACCGAGCACATAGGAGCTGCCAAATAAATTGATGTTAAAGGTAGATTCTGAAAT
>NW_027893244.1:0-240 GCF_054177405.1 Leptonychotes weddellii | reverse complement strand
CAGTACATAAAATATGGCATTAGGTAAAAAAAAAAAAAAAGAAAGAAAAGAAAAGGTAACACACAACCTAACCATGTGGAATTCAGTTGCATGGACCCTGAATATTATGTATATATAAAGCGTGTATAGGGGTGAAGGGCAGTGGGTGCCTCTTTTTACATCAAGTAGGTGAGACGTCCATGTTCATTTCTTCACATGTCAAACATTTATTGAGCACATACTCTGTTCTCAGAACTGTGT
>NW_027893243.1:0-240 GCF_054177405.1 Leptonychotes weddellii | reverse complement strand
AGAGTTGAGGGTCCATTTCTGAGTTCCCTATTCTGTTCCACTGATCTACTTATCTTTTTTTGTGCCAGTACCATACTGTCTTGATGATTACAGCTTTGTAATAGAGTAATAGAGCTTGAAATCTAGAAGTGTGATGCCCCCAGCTTTGGTTTTCTTTTTCAACGTTCCTCTGACTATTTGGGATCTTTTCTGGTTCCAACAAATTTTAGGATTATTTGTTCCAGTTCTGTGAAAAAATTT
>NW_027893242.1:0-240 GCF_054177405.1 Leptonychotes weddellii | reverse complement strand
TTATCTCCTTTCTTGGCATATCAATGCTAAGCGTATATTTCTTTTTTTTTTTTAAACCTTTTTTTAGTGGTTGCCCTCCAGTTTGCAATACACATTTACAGCTATCCAGGTCCACTTTCAAATAACACTATAACATTTCGCAGCTAGTGTAAAGACCTTATAATAACAAAATAATCCTAATTCCTCCTTCTCATCCCTTATATCATTATCATTACTGCCATTCATTTAATTTATATATAA
>NW_027893241.1:0-240 GCF_054177405.1 Leptonychotes weddellii | reverse complement strand
AGAGTTGAGGGTCCATTTCTGAGTTCTCTATTCTGTTCCATTGATCTACTTATCTTTTTTTGTGCCAGTACCATACTGTCTTGATGATTACAGCTTTGTAATAGAGTAATAGAGCTTGAAATCTAGAAGTGTGATGCCCCCAGCTTTGGTTTTCTTTTTCAACGTTCCTCTGACTATTTGGGATCTTTTCTGGTTCCAAAAAATTTTAGGATTATTTGTTCCAGTTCTGTGAAAAAATTT
>NW_027893240.1:0-240 GCF_054177405.1 Leptonychotes weddellii | reverse complement strand
CATGTCTTTCTCTGATTGACTTATTTTGCTCAGCATAATACCCTCCAGTTCCATGCACATTGTTGCAGATGGCAAGATTTCATTCCTTTTGATGGCTGCATTAATTAATATTCCATTATATATATATACCACATCTTCTTTATCCATTCATCTGTCAATGGACATCTTGGCTCTTCCCATAGTTTGGCTATTGTGGACATTGCTGCTATAAACATTGGGGTGCATGTACCCCTTCGGATT
>NW_027893239.1:0-240 GCF_054177405.1 Leptonychotes weddellii | reverse complement strand
ATTGACAATGATGGATTAGCAACTCAGTCCTACGGCATCACTTAGTCCATATTCTAAGTTCAAAGGATCAGCTGATGTGGTACTTGGCAAGCTGTCTAGGGGCTTGCTGATACCTGTCATTTCAAGCAGGACCAGTGATAAAAATCACACCTCACCCTCCTCACCTCTCCAACCTCTGCTTCAATTGAGTGTGGTTCAATCTTACTCTTTTCTCCTCTACTTTTTGGGGTGTTACATGCT
>NW_027893238.1:0-240 GCF_054177405.1 Leptonychotes weddellii | reverse complement strand
GCTTACCCCAGGCCTTTGTCATTTCTACCCCGGTGACTACCACCACTGTCTGGTCCCTGGCCTCCCTGCCTCCAGCTAGACTGATCTCATCAGAGGCCCTCCTTAGAATCCCTCAGGGACTCCCCATTCTCTTCAATCAACTCATGGATCAACAAGTATTTATCAAGGGCCTGCTCTTTGCCAAGCCCTCACTAGGCACAAGGGATGTAACAGTGAGCCAGAGAGACATCCCTGCTCTTG
>NW_027893237.1:0-240 GCF_054177405.1 Leptonychotes weddellii | reverse complement strand
TGTTATATCCATTATGGAGAAAAGTAAGTTAATTTTCTTACGTAACAGAGACCATCACATGTCACTTGAACTTCTGGCAGTTTGCTATTAAGCATCATGACTTTTTTTTTTTTTTAATTTTATTATGTTATGTTAGTCACCATACAATACATCATTGGTTTTTGATGTGGTGATCCACGATCCATTGTTTTCGTATAACACTCAGTGCTCCATGCAGTACATGCCCTCCTTAATACCCAT
>NW_027893236.1:0-240 GCF_054177405.1 Leptonychotes weddellii | reverse complement strand
TGCTCCCAGGAGGAGAACTAGACTTTACTAAAATAGTCCACCCAAGTCACAAAACAACCAACATGGAAACAGCAAGCCTTAGTGTGGGGGGTGGGGAGAACTGGCACCAATAGTTGCTTTACTATATTATCTAAAATGTCCAGATTTTAACCAAATACCATGAGACATGCAAAGAACCCGGTAAGCGTTATCGACAGGGAAAAAACAGGCAACAGAAACTACTCTCTATGATGCTATAAT
>NW_027893235.1:0-1571 GCF_054177405.1 Leptonychotes weddellii | reverse complement strand
GCACCAACTTGCATTGCCACCAACAGTGTTGGAGGGTTCCCCTTTCTCTGCATCCCAGCCAACATCTGTCATTTCCTGACTTGTTAATTTTAGCCATTCTGACTGGTGTGAAGTGATATCTCATTGAGGTTTTGATTTGGATTTCCCTGTTGCCGAGTGATGTTGAGCACTTTTTCATGTGTCTGTTGGCCATTTGGATGTCTTCTTTGGAAAAATGTCTGTTCATGTCTTCTGCCCATTTCTTGATTGGATCATTTGTTTTTTGGGTGTTGAGTTTAAGAAGTTCTTTATAGATTTTGGATATTAGCCCTTTATCTCATATGTCATTTGCAAATATCTTCTCCCATTCTGTTGGTTGTCTTTTGGTTTTGCTGACTGTTTCTTTTGCGTGCAAGTGCTTTTTATCTTGATGATAGTTCATTTTTGCCCTTGCTTCCCTTGCCTTTGGCAATGTTTCTAGAAAGAAGTTGCTGCGGCTGAGGTCAAAGAGGTTGCTGCCTGTTTTCTCCTTTAGGATTTTGATGGACAGTCCTGTCTCACATTGAGGTCTTTCAACCATTTGGAGTCTATTTTTGTGTGTGGTGTAAGGAAATGGTCAGTTTCATTCTTCTGCATGTGGCTATCCAATTTTCCCAACACCATTTGTTGAAGAGACTGTCTTTTTTCCTTTGGACATTATTTCCTGCTTTGTCTAAGATTAGTTGGCCATAGAGCTGTGGGTCCATTTCTGGGCTCTCTATTCTGTTCCATTGATCTATGTTTTTGTGCCAGTACCATACTGTCTTAATGATGACATCTAAAATGAGTCTCTTGCAGACAGCATATTGATGGGTCTTGTTTTTGTATCCAATTTGATACCCTGTGTCTTTTGATTGGGGCATTTAGCCCATTTACATTCAGGGTAACTATTGAAAGATGTGAATTTAGTGCCATTGTATTGCTTTTAAAGTGACTTGTACTGTATATTGTCTCTGTTCCTTTCTGGTCTATGTTGCTTTTAGGCTCTCTTGGCTTAGAGGACCCCTTTCAAGATTTCTTGTAGGGCTGGTTTCGTGTTTGCAAATTCCTTTAGTTTTAGTTTGTCCTGGAAGTTTTTTATCTCTCCTTCTTTTTTCAATGACAGCCTAGCTGGATATAGCATTCTTGGCTGCCTATTTTTCTCATTTAGTGCTCTGAATATATCATGCCAGTCCTTTCTGACCTGCCAGGTCTCTGTGGATAGGTCTTTTGCCAATCTAATGTTTCTACCCTTGTAGGTTACATATCTCTTCTCCCGAGCAGCTTTCAGGATTTTCTCTTTGTCTATGAGACTCATACCTTTTACTATTAGATGTAGGGGTGTTGACTTATTTTTATTGATTTTGAGAGGGGTTCTCTGTGCCTCCTGGATTTTGATGCATGTTTCCTTCCCCAAACTAGGGAAGTTGTCTGCTATAATTTGCTCCAATATACCTTCTGCTCTTCTCTCTCTTTCTTCTTCTTCTGGGATCCCAATTATGCTAATGTTGTTTTGTCTTATGGTATCACTTATCTCTTGAATTCTGCCCTCATGATCCAGTAGTTGTTTATCT
>NW_027893234.1:0-240 GCF_054177405.1 Leptonychotes weddellii | reverse complement strand
GTCATGCCGAGAAATGGAGAAAAAGAGGATGGAAAAGTCTGGGCAGAAAGTAGCTCCTCTCTTACTTACCTGTGCTACTTGACAGACTCCCACAATAGCCAGGGTTTGCGATGGTGGAGGGGTCTCTCTCCCAGGCAAAGTAATTCAGCACATCATTGCTACTCCACTCCCATCCACCTGCATTGGGCTCATAGCCCTATAGAAGATGGAGTGTGGTGAGGTTGAATAGCCATGAGAGTT
>NW_027893233.1:0-240 GCF_054177405.1 Leptonychotes weddellii | reverse complement strand
TTAAATGAAAGGAAATATTTTGAAGTGGGTATAAATATTAGTTCTTTTTGACAGATGACAAAAGTGAAGCTCTAGCAGCCTAAATTCCTCATCCAAGGACTCCAACCTGCGAAGTTTCATGGGTGGGACTCGAAGCCAGATTTCAGCCTCGAAGCTTCAGAGCTCTTTCTGCTACACTTGGCCCTTCTCACCTCCGTCACTTCCCTGCATGTTTCATTTGCAGATATTTTCCTGAAATCA
>NW_027893232.1:0-240 GCF_054177405.1 Leptonychotes weddellii | reverse complement strand
TATAACAGCGGCATCTAGAAGTCTAGTCAGAAGATCTGGGCTCTCCATGACCTTGCTTCACCACTTCTCTGTGAAGTCCCTGAGCCAATGTTTCCTCTTCTGTGATGAGAGAACTTGAAATCTTACTTCACAGAGCTGTTGTGAGAATTATATGAGACCCCATATGTAAAATTATTTAATATAGTAACCGAGCACATAGCTGCCAAATAAATTGATGTTAAAGGTAGATTCTGAAATGTC
>NW_027893231.1:0-240 GCF_054177405.1 Leptonychotes weddellii | reverse complement strand
TGTGAGGTGGGGAGAAAGCCTGGAAGCTAGTTTGGAAGTCCCTGAATTTGAAAAGCTGTAGAAGCCAATGTTCTTCAGCACTGATCAGCGCTATCCCTGGGAGCAGTGTTAAACGCACCAGGATGAAGAGCTCCCTTTCGTCTCCTCTGCTCTGCTCTTTGTCACCACATCTCTTTATCTACTTTTTTTCTTTCCATACACTTAGTTATTGCTTAACATCATATTTTTCTGGATAATATG
>NW_027893230.1:0-240 GCF_054177405.1 Leptonychotes weddellii | reverse complement strand
TTCTAACTCTTGGATTTAGTGTCTTTTATGATGCAAGGTTGCAGGAAGGACATTCTTTAGTTGGCGCAAGCTCTGGTTCTAACTTTGGCATAATCTTAAAGTTAACCGCCCCCATCCTTGATAGGGTTACTGGTTGTTATCGTTCCTTTTGTGACTTAAAATATCCCATGTCAGAAGGAAGCTGTGGCTGGAGCCCATTGTCCTCCTGGTGCCTTCAGTAGGCTTACTTTATAGCTACTT
>NW_027893229.1:0-240 GCF_054177405.1 Leptonychotes weddellii | reverse complement strand
GGAAGGATGACCAATGTTCATCAAGAAATACATGCAATGTTATGACCAATGTTCATGCAAGAGATGTAAGGTTAAAATGAGGATTGCAGGGGTTTTATCCACTTTATGTCTTCTGTTAGACAAAAAATTACTGCCATTGAACACCTTAACATGATTTAGTGTGCTCACATGTGTACTCTGTCTCTGTATCTCTGTCTCTCGTGTCTCTCTCTCTATATATATTTAAACACATATATATGT
>NW_027893228.1:0-240 GCF_054177405.1 Leptonychotes weddellii | reverse complement strand
TGGTTGGTTTTGAGGTACGAAGCGGGGAGCCGTGAATCCGCGGGCAGATATCGGAGGATAAACAGCAGCGGGACATGCCTGGCCGTGGGGATCCTACACCGCCGGTGAGTGACAGCCTCGCCCGCTGCGGAGGGGGCACAGACTCACAGACTGATAGCAGCAGGGAAAGGACTTTAGGGCAGCCCCCGGGGCGGAAACCCGGAGCTGTGGGGTCGCGCGTGCAAACTGGGAGCGGCTGGC
>NW_027893227.1:0-240 GCF_054177405.1 Leptonychotes weddellii | reverse complement strand
TATTGCGTGACTCTTCAAATACACATGTATGCAGTGGTTTAAATGGTATATTAAGTATTCTTTGTTTTTATTTTTTAAGAGCTCTGATGTTTTTTTATTTTTACTGTTATGTTAATCACCATACATTACATCATTAGTTTTAGATGAAGTGTTCCATGGTTCATTGTTTGTGCATAACACCCAGTGCTCCATGCAGAACGTGCCCTCCTCAATACCCACCACCAGGCCACCCCCTCCGGC
>NW_027893226.1:0-240 GCF_054177405.1 Leptonychotes weddellii | reverse complement strand
TCCATATGCTCTGACAAGAGACTCATTTTAGACCTAAGACCCCTGCAGATTGAAAGTGAAGGGATAGAGAAATGTGCAAATCGATGTCAAAAGAAAGCCAGAGTAGCAATACTTATATTGGACAAAGTAGACTTTAAAACAGACTGTAGGGGCACCTGGGTGGCTCAGTTGGTTAAGCGTCTGCCTTCGGCTCAAATCATGATCCCAGGGCCTGCATCTGGCTCTCTGCTCAGTGGGGAG
>NW_027893225.1:0-240 GCF_054177405.1 Leptonychotes weddellii | reverse complement strand
CTCGGTCATGGTGGGCACCACCAAAAATGACCCAATATCTGCTTTTACTCCAATATCTGCTTTTACTCCAGTTTCTTTGCTGATGACAAGTCTCGACCTGCTCTGCTCCTCTCCCTTTCTGCCTAAAAGTTATCAACCTGAAATTATCCTGAGCCACGGACCCAGAACAAATTCTTGCTCCTTGCAGCCCTCCTAAAGGACCACTCGGGATAAGCGCACATGTGGGGTCCTCACCCGATG
>NW_027893224.1:0-1571 GCF_054177405.1 Leptonychotes weddellii | reverse complement strand
GGGAGAGGGGTGGGAGGATGGAGTAGCCTGGTAATGGGTATTGAGGAGGGCACATTCTGCATGGAGCACTGGGTGTTATGCACAAACAATGAATCATGGAACACTACATCTAAAACTAATGATGTAATGTATGGGGATTAACATAAGAATAAAAAAATAAAAATAAATAAAAAATAAATTAAAAAAATTATAAATTCAACTAAAGTTATAGGACTATTCACAATATCCATTATCTCTTTCATATTGTATATGTTCTGGTAACTTGTGCTTTTTGAGAAATTGACTTATTTTGCCTACATTTTATATTTAGGTGTGAATAATTTTTTATAGTATTTTCTCATTATCCTCTTAATGGCTGAAGTGTTTGTTATGCTTCCCTCTGTGTCACTGGTAATTTGGTATTGTGGCAATATGTGTGTTCTCTCTCCCTCTTCCTTTCTCCTTCTCCCTGTCTCTTTACCCTCTCTTTCACACACACACACATACACACACACAACTTAGAGATTTTTTTCAATTTTATTCATTCTCCAAACAAATCAACTTTTTGTATAATTGATTAATTTTATGTTTTTCTGTTTTCAAATTTCTCGATTTTCCCTTTATGTTTAAAGGGGATATTAGAAATTCAAAATAATTCTGGATTGACCGTTTTTTCTTTCAGCACTTGAAAAAAAATATGAGCCACCTCCTTCTGACTTCCATGGATTCTGAAGAGAAACCTACTGCTATTTAATTTTTTCTCTCTTGCTGCTTAAATGGTGTGTGTGTGTGTGTGTGTGTGTGTGTGTGTGTGTGTGTGAATGTGTTTAGTTTTCAGACATTTCATTAGATGTTTCTTCATGGATTTCTTTGTTTTTATACTGTTTTGTTTTTATTTATCTTTTTGATTAAGTAGATTGATATTTTTTGACAAATTTGGAAATTTTGCAACCATTATTTCTTTGTATTCATTTTTAGCTCCACACTCTTTCCACTCTCCTTCCTCCTTCTGTGGAACTAATGATACAAAATTAGATCTTTTGTTATACTCTCAGAGGAATTTGAGCTTCTGTTAATTTTTTAGACTATTTCCCTTCTTTTGTTCAGATTTCTACCTTTCTTTTTCTTTTCCTTGTTTTTATTATTATGTTATCTTAAACACCATACATTACATCATTAGTTTTTGATGTAGTGTTCCATGATTCAGTGTTTGCATATAACACCCACTGCTCCATGCAGAACGTGCCCTCTTTAATACCCATCACCAGGCTAACACATCCTCCCACCACCCTCCCCTCTAGAACCCTCAGTTTGTTTTTCAGAGTCCATCGTCTCTCATGGTTCATCTCTCCCTCCAATTTTCCACCCTTCATTCTTCCGCTCCTGATATCTTTTTCTTTTTTTTCTTTTTTTACCATATAATGTATTATTTGTTTCAGAGGTACAGATCAGTGATTCAACAGTCTTGCACAATTCACAGCACTCACAATAGCACATACCCTCACCAATGTCTATCACCCAGCCACCCTATCCCTCCCACCCCCCACCATTCCAGCAACCCTCAGTGAGGTCATATGATACATGTCTTTCTC
>NW_027893223.1:0-240 GCF_054177405.1 Leptonychotes weddellii | reverse complement strand
TCTGTTTTGAGTGTATATGTTAAATCCTTGACAATGTCTTCAAGAATTGTAAATCTTCTTGTGCATGGAGACTCTCTGGCGTGAAGATACATGCAGTCATTTTTGTTCGTTATCAAATAAAAGACAAACAACAATCTTTTTTTTTTTTTAAAGATTTTATTTATTTATTTGAGACAGAGAGAATGAGAGAGAGAGAGAGCACATGAGAGGGGGGAGGGTCAGAGGCAGAAGCAGGCTCCC
>NW_027893222.1:0-240 GCF_054177405.1 Leptonychotes weddellii | reverse complement strand
TTTTTTAAATCTTTTTTATTTTTATTTTTAAAGAATTTATCTATTTGACAGAGAGAAACACAGCAAAAGAGGGAACACGAACAGGGGGAGTGGGAGAGGGAGAAGCAGACTCCCTGCCAAGCAGGGAGCCTGATGCGGGAGTCAGTCTCAGGACCCTGGGATCATGACCTGAGCCGAAGGCAGACACTTAATGACTGAGTCATCCAGATGCCCCAAAGCTGTTTCTCTTCTACTAACTGA
>NW_027893221.1:0-240 GCF_054177405.1 Leptonychotes weddellii | reverse complement strand
GCCACGGTGCCCACCTGCTGCAGCCGCCGGCGCCGCCTGGAGCGCGCGCGGCGCCAGGCCACCGTCCCCAGCGCCACGGCGGCCAGTCCCAGCGCGGCCGCCCCGAGCCAGGCGGGCCGGGACGGCGCGGGGAGGCGCGGCGCGGGGAGGCCGAGGCTGCCCAGAGCCCACGAGCCGGCGGCGCCCATGGCCGAGCGGGCGGGGGAGCTCCGGCGGGGCGGGGGCGCGGGCGGCGGGGGG
>NW_027893220.1:0-240 GCF_054177405.1 Leptonychotes weddellii | reverse complement strand
TCTAGTTTGGTCTTTGGGCGATTATAGGGATTCCCGCACTCTTTTACAATGGAAGGCATTGTTAATTAATATTTAATTAGATTAATGTTACGGTTTAGGGTCTACAGGTGATCTTGGTGTGCTCTGAGTCCTTATTTCTTTAGTCTCTGACTGTCTTTTCCCAGTTTAACCAATCATTTCCATCATCTCTTTGGCTCTGTGAAGTATCCCTAAAAGACATGCTTTTGCCACACCCACTGA
>NW_027893219.1:0-240 GCF_054177405.1 Leptonychotes weddellii | reverse complement strand
TTTCGATCTCTGTGTCTCTCAAATAAATAAATAAAATCTTAAAAAAAAAAAAAAAAGATCAGTAGCATTCCTTCAGACCAGTATGATCAGTTGGAAAATGTAATGAAAAAAAAATATGATATTTTAGGTGAACAAAATAAACAGGCTATAAATAGGATTTATATCTGTTCTAATGTCAAAACCTCACATAATCACAGTGTTTACATACCCGGGTTTGTGTTTGACTTCTTCAGCCCTGCT
>NW_027893218.1:0-240 GCF_054177405.1 Leptonychotes weddellii | reverse complement strand
CTCTCTGTGTCAAATAAATAAATAAAATCTTAAAAAAAAATAGATTTTATTTACTTACTTGACACAGAGAGAGAGAGAGCGAGAGAGGGAACACAAACAGGGGGAGTGGGAGAGGGAGAAGCACGCTTCCCGCCGAGCAGAGAGCCCGATGTGGGGCTCGATCCCAGGACCCCGGGATCATGACCTGAGCCGAAGGCAGACGCTTAAGGACTGAGCCACCCAGGCACCCAATCTGTAGAT
>NW_027893217.1:0-240 GCF_054177405.1 Leptonychotes weddellii | reverse complement strand
CGGAGCAGACTTTTAAAAGTTCCGATTTTGTGCTCCGCGGCTCTATCACTTGCCAGAAGCGGCCGACGGAGGCCCCTCCCCCGCCGTCTATCCTCCCGAATATCACCTCGGATTCACTTCTCCGCACGTCCTACCTTCCAGAAAGTGGTCGCTTTTCTGTTCAGAGAGTTGTTGCTATTCCTTTCTTCGATCTCCTGTTGGGTTTGTAGGTGTTCAGAATGGTTTGATCCCTATCCAGCT
>NW_027893216.1:0-240 GCF_054177405.1 Leptonychotes weddellii | reverse complement strand
TGTCTTTTGCTGGTGGGCTTGTTGGGGGCTGTGAGCACTCACTCTCTGCATGGTGGGAGGAGCCATTTATTTCTGTCTTCCCAGAAACCAACCCCCTATTCTTCCCTCTGATGGTATCTGCTGGTACCTCCCCTTCAGTGTCCTGGATGGGTGCTCCCTGCTGCCGGGGGGTTAAGGGACTACAACACCACCAGGGGAGTATTTTTCCTCACTTTGGGCATGTTACTTGGCCTTTCTGAG
>NW_027893215.1:0-240 GCF_054177405.1 Leptonychotes weddellii | reverse complement strand
GACAATGATAGGGCATCTAATCCCTGTGTTCATAGTCATTGTCTAGTTTATAAAATAGATCCATATACATTATTTCCCATAAAAAACATTCTAAATGATCCTTCTAATTATCAGGTAGTGTTTCCTTCTAATTATCGGTAAATGTGTGTGTATACATACACACACATTTATAATGTTCTAAAAGAGTTTATCATATTTATATTAATATAATGCCCTAAAGAATTGTAGGTATGTGTAGTG
>NW_027893214.1:0-240 GCF_054177405.1 Leptonychotes weddellii | reverse complement strand
TGTGAGGTGGGGAGAAAGCCTGGAAGCTAGTTTGGAAGTCACTGAATTTGAAAAGCTGTAGAAGCCAATGTTCTTCAGCACTGATCAGCGCTATCCCTGGGAGCAGTGTTAAACGCACCAGGATGAAGAGCTCCCTTTCGTCTCCTCTGCTCTGCTCTTTGTCACCACATCTCTTTATCTACTTTTTTTCTTTCCATACACTTAGTTATTGCTTAACATCATATTTTTCTGGATAATATG
>NW_027893213.1:0-1572 GCF_054177405.1 Leptonychotes weddellii | reverse complement strand
AACTAATGATGTAATGTATGGTGATTAACATAACAATAAAAATTAAAAAAAAAAAAAAAGGATTCTTCACCATGACCAAGTGGGATTTATCCCTGGGCTGCAAGGTTGGTTCAACATCCGCAAATCAATGTGATACAGTACATTAATAAAAGAAAGAACAAGAACCATATGATCCTCTCAATAGATGCAGAAAAAGCATTTGATCAAGAGATCAAAACTCTTCAGAGTATAGGCATAGAGGGTACACACCTCAATATCATAAAAGCCATCTATGAAAACCCACAGCAAATATCATTCTCAATGGGGAAAAACTGAGAGCTTTCCCCCTGTGGTCATGAACATGGCAGGCATGTCCACTATCACCACTGCTATTCAACATAGTCCTAGCCACAGCAATCAGACAACAAAAAGAAATCAAAGGCATCCAAATCAGCAAAGAAGAAGTCAAACTCTCACTCTTTGCAGATGATATGATACTTTATGTGGAAAATCCAAAAAACTCCACCCCAAAACTTCTAGAAATCATACAGGAATTCAGTCAAGTGGCAGGATATAAAATCAATGCACAAAAATCAATGGCATTCCTATACACCAACAAGACAGAAGAAAGAGAAATAAAGGAGTCAATCCCATTTACAATTGCACCCAAAACCATAAGATACCCGGGAATAAATCTAACCAAAGAGGCAAAGGATCTGTATTCAGAAAACTATAAAATACTCATGAAAGAAATTGAGGAAGACATAAAGAAAAGGAAAAACGTTCCATGCTCATGGATTAGAAGAACAAATATTGTGAAGATGTCAATGCTACCTAGAGCAATCTACACATTCAATGCAATCCCCATCAAAATACCATCCACTTTTTTCAAAGAAATGGAATAATCCTAAAATTTGTATGGAACCAGAAAGGACCCCAAATAGCCAGAGGAATGTTGAAAAATAAAGCAAAGCTGGCGGCATCACAATGCCAGACTTCAAGCCCTATTACAAAGTTCTCATTATCAAGACAGTATGGTACTGGCACAAAAACACATAGATCAATGGAACAGAACAGAGAGCCCAGAAATGGACCCTCAACTCTATGGTCAACTCATCTTTGACAAAGCAGGAAAGAATGTCCAATGGAAAAAAGACAGTCTCTTCAACAAATGGTGTTGGGAAAATGGGACAGCCACATGCAGAAGAATGAAACTGGACCACTTCCTTACACCACACACAAAAACAGACTCCAAATGGTTCAAAGACCTCAGTGTGAGACAGGATTCCATCAAAATCCTTGAGAAGAACACAGGCAGCAACCTGTGATACACACAGGTTAACTCAACCTGAGATACACACACACACACACACACACACACACACACACACACACACAATGGAATATTATGCAGCCATCAAAAGGAATGAAATCTTGCCATTTTCAACGACCTGGATGGAACTGGAAGGTGTTATGCTGAGCGAAATAAGTCAATCAGAGAAAGACATGTATCATATGACCTCACTGATATGAGGAATTCTTAATCTCAGGAAACAAACTGAGGGTTGCTGGAGTGGTGGGGGGTGGGAGGGA
>NW_027893212.1:0-240 GCF_054177405.1 Leptonychotes weddellii | reverse complement strand
TCTATCCATCCATCCTTCTTATCATCATTCCACCCTCCATCTTTCTTTCCTTCCATA
This sequence comes from Leptonychotes weddellii, assembly GCF_054177405.1. NCBI lineage: Eukaryota > Metazoa > Chordata > Mammalia > Carnivora > Phocidae > Leptonychotes > Leptonychotes weddellii. Next base: position 183 of record NW_027893212.1, on the reverse strand, counting down.
CTTTATCCCTCTGTCGTCCTCCATCCTTCCATCCTCCCATCCTGCTATCATCCATCCATCCATTCACTCATCCATCCATCTATCCATAATCTTATCATGATTCCACCCTCCATCCTTCCATCTCTTTATCCTTTAATCCCCCGAACCTGCTATCCATCCATCCATTTTATCATTATTATATCC
>NW_027893211.1:0-240 GCF_054177405.1 Leptonychotes weddellii | reverse complement strand
GGTCATAGGGACAGGCAAACTCTCCCTTGGGTAGGGGCCATCCAGCCAGCCCTCAGGGAAAGCTGGGGTGATGCTGCAGGAGGGTAAGCCTCCCCCCTTCAGAGCTCTCCCACCTCTTTTCAAAGCTCTCCCCAGGAAAACGCTCCTTTCTTCCCGATGGTATCCATCTGTTGATGGGCGGTAACTAAGAGGGAGCCCCGCTCTGAGTCCCACGCTAATACCCCGGGCACTCAAGGCTGG
>NW_027893210.1:0-240 GCF_054177405.1 Leptonychotes weddellii | reverse complement strand
TCGTGTCAACACATATATTTCTACAATATTTTTATTGGACGCATATACTTCTAATGTTTGCATATATCATCATTTACTTAATGCCCTACTGGGGCCACTTAGACAATATCCAATTTCTTTTTATTTTAAGCTTTATTTATTTAAATCACCTCTACACCCAATGTGGGGCTCAAACTCATGACCCTGAGATCAAGATCCCGTGCTCTTCTGACTGAGCCAGCAGGTGCCCCAGCAATATCC
>NW_027893209.1:0-240 GCF_054177405.1 Leptonychotes weddellii | reverse complement strand
CAGAAGGTTCTGGTGCAACCTGCTTTTCCAACATCCGAGTGGCCCAGCAGGAGCTGACAGCAGCCCATCCAAGTCCCTGCCCTGAGAGTCTCCCCAGCTTTTCCCTAAAAGCTGCCTTGTCTCCTCTCCTGCCCCTTCCAGGCCCAGGCTTCATCTGGAGTTCCGACCCTAGCTTCTCTGGAGGACCTCTTACCTCTTGGCCCAGATGGACTCTCTCTCTCCGTCTCCCTGTCTCTCTCT
>NW_027893208.1:0-240 GCF_054177405.1 Leptonychotes weddellii | reverse complement strand
GATGGATAGATGGATGGACGGACAGGTGGATGGGTGGGTTCATAGATGGTTGGACAGGTGGATGGACAGATGGATGGGTGGATGGATGGACGGGTGGATGGACAGATGGACAGGCAGCTGGATGGATGGATGATTGGATGTGTCAGCATATGACCAGCTGGTCCAAATCCCATTTAACATAGATGGTCTATGGCCTGGGATCCTGAAAACAGCCTGTGCTGGTGGCCTTCACCTGGGCCT
>NW_027893207.1:0-240 GCF_054177405.1 Leptonychotes weddellii | reverse complement strand
GACAATGATAGGGCATCTAATCCCTGTGTTCATAGTCATTTTCTAGTTTATAAAATAGATCCATATACATTATTTCCCATAAAAAACATTCTAAATGATCCTTCTAATTATCAGGTAGTGTTTCCTTCTAATTATCGGTAAATGTGTGTGTATACATACACACACATTTATAATGTTCTAAAAGAGTTTATCATATTTATATTAATATAATGCCCTAAAGAATTGTAGGTATGTGTAGTG
>NW_027893206.1:0-240 GCF_054177405.1 Leptonychotes weddellii | reverse complement strand
GTTATAAAGGGTATGAGAAAGGATCCCGAGGAGCAGCCAGCTGAGGAGGTACGTGGGGCAAGGTCTGGAAGAGTCCCGAGCACAGGAGTTTCTGCCCTCGCGGAGTTGGGGTGGGTCCCCCTCCTGGCACGTGGATGTGTTGTCCAGCTCAGAAGTTTTCCGAGTTCCGTAGTTCAGAGATCTTTATGGAAGCTTCGACGCGTGGGCATCATCGGTTTTAGCTTCATCTCCAGCCCCTCT
>NW_027893205.1:0-240 GCF_054177405.1 Leptonychotes weddellii | reverse complement strand
TCTATCCATCCATCCTTCTTATCATCATTCCACCCTCCATATTTCTTTCCTTCCATACTTTATCCCTCTGTCGTCCTCCATCCTTCCATCCTCCCATCCTGCTATCATCCATCCATCCATTCACTCATCCATCCATCTATCCATAATCTTATCATGATTCCACCCTCCATCCTTCCATCTCTTTATCCTTTAATCCCCCGAACCTGCTATCCATCCATCCATTTTATCATTATTATATCC
>NW_027893204.1:0-240 GCF_054177405.1 Leptonychotes weddellii | reverse complement strand
GAGCTGAAACCAGAGTCAGATACTTAACCAACTGAGCCACCTAGGTGCCCCACTAATGAGGTTTTTTGTTTGTTTGTTTGTTTGTCTATTTATTTTTATTTTTTTGTACTAAGCCTTTGGAATCCAGTGGCTTTTACTTTTATTGTGGTATAAAGTATATGTGACTTAAAATTTACCATTTTAACCATTTTTAAGTATACGGTTCAGTGGCCTTCAAGGCAGTGCCCAGCACAAGCTTGG
>NW_027893203.1:0-240 GCF_054177405.1 Leptonychotes weddellii | reverse complement strand
GGACTCCAGGATCATGACCTGAGCCGAAGGCAGTCGCTTAACCAACTGAGCCACCCAGGCGCCCCCTTGACTTTTTTTTTTTTAAGATTTTATTTATTTATTTGACAGAGAGAGACACAGCGGGAGAGGGAATACAAGCAGGGGGAGTGGGAGAGGGAGAAGCAGGTTTCTCACGGAGCAGGGAGCCCAATGTGGGGCTCGATCCCAGGACCCTGGGATCATGACCTGAGCCGAAGGCAG
>NW_027893202.1:0-1572 GCF_054177405.1 Leptonychotes weddellii | reverse complement strand
GGATTGGGTGGGAATTACAAGAGGAAGCATAGGTATTGGGTAAAGAAATGAGTTCAGCTCTTCTACCTGTGATATGGTAGTGCTGGTGGTTGATGTTTAAGTGTAGCAAATGCTTCCTCATAATATACTACGTTTGTGCTCCACTGTGGTGCAAGTGCTGTTTGCCTGCTCAGCATCCATGTTGCCCTTCCATAAACATCAGCAGAATGTCTCTTCTTCTTTTGAAAACCTTGCCTCTCCTTGTCTTAATTGAATTTCAGTATGCATGTGGGGTGGTGATCCATCCCTGGCTGCAAGGTAAGGGCATGAGCCAGTCCTGGCCAGCAGGACCCCTGAAGCATCTCCCTGGCTACGGTCATTGCTTCAGGGTGCTTATGTGTCCCGTGCTGAACCAGTCAGAACTAAAGAGCAACAGGTCAAGGATTTTTGCTGGAACTTCTGGGAAAGATTTTCCACTCCAGTTGCTAAACTGTGAGGAGATGAGACTGGAACCTCCATGAGTCACTTTGCCACGGTGTCAGGGGGTCCTTGAGACCACCCCTAGACTCCATGATTTGCTAGGATGACTTGCAGGACTCAGCATGAGTCATACTCATGGCTATAACTAACTTCAGCAAAAAAAAAAAAAAACCATAAAGCAAAATCAGCAAAGGAAAAGGGGCATAGGTGAAGTCTGAAGTCCAGAGGTAACTAGGCTTAGGGTTCCAGAGTCCTCTCTGAGTGTAGTCATCCAGGTCAAGCTTCATTCCTCCAGCGGTGAGTTGTGGCCTCAGGTATGAAATGCTCTCCACCAGGAAAGCTCATTAGAAATTTAGTACCTAGGATCTTTACTGGAGCCTTGTCACATAGGCACCCTCTACTAGCACATACCAAAATTTCAGACTCCCAGAAGGAAAACGAGTGTTCATCATAAACCATAATGTTTGCACAGTTTATACAGTGGACCATTCTTACCAGGGAAGAATGGGAACCTTCCTGGAACCTAGGTTCACACATGCCAACCAAGGGCCAACTTAGCAAGCAGGCTTTTTTAAAGAGAGCAGTCTTGGCTGGCTGTGGTACCTCTTTCCTGCACATCTTCTCTGTCTGAGAGTGAAAGCAGATCTGAGAGCCTGAAAGAGAGACAGATTCCAGATTACAATGCATTATAGTCTCAAACCCCAGCCATGCCTGAAGCAGATTTCCCTTTTTTTTTAATTTCTTAAGTCAGTTTAAATTTATGTCATTTACAGTCTTAAGAAGCACATTGGCCAATAAAACCCATTCTACATAAAGAGTTCTTTTTTAACTTCTTTCCCACAAGTCCTCATCACTGTTTTTTTGTCTCAGACAAGGGCCTTCCTCAGTGACCAGGACTGGCCTGTAATAGACACTGTAAATTTTTGGTACGGGAGCAGATTTTTCTTTAGCATTTTAGAAGATTATTCTGTCTGGATGGAAAAGGTAGATTTCTGGAGCCTATTTATCCTCGAATGTGACCTAAATTAAAAGTTTGACCAGCTGAATATCTCCTTGATCTTCCCTTTTACAAATTACTCTTCCCTGAGAAATTGGCCCGAGCTCATAGTAAGT
>NW_027893201.1:0-240 GCF_054177405.1 Leptonychotes weddellii | reverse complement strand
TTACCTGAAGGACAGAGCCCAAGGTCCTACTCTCACCTTAAGGAGTCTTCACAAAGGCCCCAGTTCATCCTACCAGCCTTAAAGCCCACACCCAGGTGCCTTTGACCCGACCTGGGATTGTTCTGGACTGTGGGTGTCAATGCTCTGGTGTCTTTTCATGCCTTTGCCATTCTTTCTGCAAGATTCTGCTCAAATGTCATCTCCTCAATGAAGCTTTTGTTCTACATTTCTATGTAGACA
>NW_027893200.1:0-240 GCF_054177405.1 Leptonychotes weddellii | reverse complement strand
TCTATAAATTTGTTTACTAACTTAAAAATTCCATTCACTTATTTGAAACTTTTGTATATAAATAGAAATGGTTTTAACAAAAACAGCCACAGAGAGTCAATATATAAGGAAATATATTTATAAAACACAAATATATTTTTTTTCCTGGAGAAAGAAATCTCAAACTTAGAGCAGCACAAAACCAGAACTATTCCAAATATAAGGTAAAATATTTTTCAAAGATGTACATATTTGTCAATC
>NW_027893199.1:0-240 GCF_054177405.1 Leptonychotes weddellii | reverse complement strand
GACACATAAATATTCCCTCCCCTTCCATCAAGCAAGATCTTACAATAAAAAAAAAATGTGTATATACAATCAATACATAATGAAAATTAACATTAAAAAACATGAAGAATATTATTCTCTTGAACGTCATATAATGGAATTATATATAAACTGTCTAAGAATATTAAATTGGCTTAAGAAATAAAATAAGAAATTGAAAATCATGAGGAGGAAAATACTATTATCAAGAAAACAAAGATT
>NW_027893198.1:0-240 GCF_054177405.1 Leptonychotes weddellii | reverse complement strand
TCAAGGGAATCAAGGTGCGGTCGGCCGATAAGCAGTACAATGACGGGCTGTCCCACTTCATCATTACCTCTGTCACACCCGCAAGGTACAGCTTCTCACTTTATATTCTTCCCACCAGATGCCTTTATTCGTAGGGCATGATTCTGCTAAATGACCATTCTGAATAATAGACTATTGCTTTTCCAGTGCTTAAAAAAAAATGGTAGAGAGAACAACCTTCTTTTAAAAAGAAGTTGCTAT
>NW_027893197.1:0-240 GCF_054177405.1 Leptonychotes weddellii | reverse complement strand
TTACATCATTAGTTTTAGATGTAGTGTTCCATGATTCACTGTTTGTGCATAACACCCAGTGCTCCATGCAGAACGTGCCCTCCTCAATACCCATCACCAGGCTAACCCATCCTCCCACCCCCCTCCCCTCTAGAACCCTCAGTTTGTTTTTCAGAGTCCATCGTCTCTCATGGTTCGTCTACCCCTCCGATTTCCCCCCTTCATTCTTCCCCTCCTGCTACCTTCTTCTTTTTTTTTTTT
>NW_027893196.1:0-240 GCF_054177405.1 Leptonychotes weddellii | reverse complement strand
TAAAATACCAACAATCAAGCCAAAATCCAGCGCAAGTATTAACAAAACTGACTCAACCCTCCATACTAAAACTTGACAGAAGAAATGTGCTAATTTCTGAGATTAAATAATTTCTACTTCAGTTTTTACTATTCTTCAGTACACAATATCTCGCATTTGGTCAAAAATTATGAGACATGCAAAAAAGCAAAGGAAAAAAACTCACTGTCAAAAGATCAATCAATAAAATTAGACTCAGAG
>NW_027893195.1:0-240 GCF_054177405.1 Leptonychotes weddellii | reverse complement strand
TGAATAAGTTGCAAAACACAAAATTAATACCCAGAAACTGATAGCATTTCTATACACTAGTAAGGAAGTTGCAGAAAAAGAAATTAAGAAAACAATTTCATTTACAATTGCACCAAAAACAACAAAACACTTAGGAATAAACTTAACCAAGTGAAAGATCTATACTCTGAAAACTATAAAGCACTGATAGAAGAAATTGCAGATGACACAAACAAATGGAAAGATAATCCATGCTCATGG
>NW_027893194.1:0-240 GCF_054177405.1 Leptonychotes weddellii | reverse complement strand
TATGGGGATTAACATAAGAATGAAAAAAAAAAAGGAAACTAAAAAAAAAAAATTTGCTTAAAGTCATCAGGTCATGTAGATGTATCAAAGCTGAGAGGGAAGAAGTTTCTAGAGAACTGTGTGGAAATAGCTACTTTGTTCTGGGAACTATTTCCTGCTTCTGATGCAAATAAACTCGTTGTTTATCTGAAATTCTAATTTAACTGGGTGTCCTGTTAAACCCTAAGCTTGACTCAGGGG
>NW_027893193.1:0-240 GCF_054177405.1 Leptonychotes weddellii | reverse complement strand
TTGACGACTGTGACTTGCTCCATTGATATGTTGACTTCACTCCTTATTAGAATGAACTGGCAAATCACATATAGAGCACAGATGGGGATAACCCTTCGGTAAGAGTCCATGGAAGTCTTCAATATTGCTACTTGGAGGAGCGCCCCTCTTTTTCTCAAAGAGAGATCTCTCTTGTAAGGGGCCAGGACCACGTCCCATTTTCTCATACTCACTGTCAAATTTATGATAGTTATGCGAGGT
>NW_027893192.1:0-240 GCF_054177405.1 Leptonychotes weddellii | reverse complement strand
CTTTCGATCTCTGTCTCTCTCAAATAAATAAATAAAATCTTAAAAAAAAAAAAAAAGATCAGTAGCATTCCTTCAGACCAGTATGATCAGTTGGAAAATGTAATGAAAAAAAAATATGATATTTTAGGTGAACAAAATAAACAGGCTATAAATAGGATTTATATCTGTTCTAATGTCAAAACCTCACATAATCACAGTGGTTACATACCCGGGTTTGTGTTTGACTTCTTCAGCCCTGCT
>NW_027893191.1:0-1572 GCF_054177405.1 Leptonychotes weddellii | reverse complement strand
TAAAGGTGTCCAAGGCAGAGTGGGATACGGACCAATGGAAGACTGAGAACTACATCAATGAGAGCACAGAAGTCCAGAGTGAACAGAAAGGGCAGGAGTCCAGCGAGGTGAGGAAAACTCCTAAAACATGGGATCTGGACTTTGAGTCAGTTTAGGACGTGCCATGAAAGCACCCAAGCACATAGGCCAGGGGGCTCCTAGTCTGGGTCTTGTCTTGGCCAGGTAACGTTGGCTAAGACAGTGATCTGCCACTTTGCTCATTTAGAGAACAGTGCCACTATCCCCAGGGTAGATGAGAAGAGGACCTAACATACAAGATAGATAAAATTTTGAAGAAAATGCTAATGGTAAGATTACATAACACATTAGATTGGGTGTGTTCCTTAAGAACCTGTAAGCCACTCCTCTGAAAGAATGGGGTCTATTTTAGAGTAGCTGAAGAATAGTTAGCTTTCATCTTGTCTCTTTGTTTTCTAAAAAAAATTGTTCTTTATTTTTTTAGCTCACAAAAGAAGTTCCAGGTTATGGCTATAACAACAAACTCATCTTGGCAATATCTGTGACTGTAGTAGTGATGATTTTGATTATAGTTTTCTGTCTCATTGAGGTAAGGACAACTGTTAATTTAGATTTCCAGAGTATCTTCTATCTTCATAATAGATTCAGAACCCACAAACTGAAAATCAAAGCCACTTTCCCACCTACTACTACTTGATGCTCCTCTTCAGTCTGGAGGACTGAGATATGCTTTGTTCTCTTTTTGCAAAGTATATTCCAGGGAATTTTAAAGGAACCCCACTGACAGGAGATCTGTGGATTGTAACCAAGGCAACAAGCCATTAGACTGTTCTGAGACATTAAGTTTAAGAAGGCCAGAGTTGACATGATAGTAATATTTCTTCAACTCAAAATTATGTTGAATAGTTGTACTCACCAGTGACTCTCAGACAACCACTGATTTCTTTCCTTAGCTGAAATGATCAGAGAGATAGTCTCCACCCTCCCGGAGCTATCAGTCATCCTAGAAGAAAGGACATGGCTTACAGATAAGAATGTCATCTTGTTGATTAATTAGATTTACTTAGCAGCTTTCTCCTCCACTGTGAAAGGTGTTATGTGACTAGGTTCAGTTAAAACACTGCAGCTAAAATCCTGCATCAGACTCCTCCAAAGCATGTCATATTTATAGTCGCCTGTTCCTGGAGCTTGTCTGTTTACCTTTTCTTCAATCCTATAATGACTTCTTACTTTTCCCAACAGGCAGGTGCTAACATTTTTAAAAGAATGATTTAACAAGTTGACAGTCTTGACTCTATCCTACCCAACCAACCTAATTTGCCTTATCTACCTTTTCTACTGCTGTGGCAGGCCTCCATTCTAACCAAAGCAGCCCCTCACCACACCCTAGTCACCCCATGCCCATTCCTGTTTCTGTCGGTGACTTTGCCCATCTGAAATTCCCTTAATCTGCTCTGCCTGTGGCAGTACCAGGAATCTCTCAAAAGCCAACTGAAGTTCATCTTTCTCCATAAAGCCTTCCCTGAATACTCCAGCGCTCGTGGTCCTAGTCCT
>NW_027893190.1:0-240 GCF_054177405.1 Leptonychotes weddellii | reverse complement strand
TTTACATAGAAAACAACAGGATGACTATTAGAAAAAGTATGCCTTTATCTTGTAGCTCTATGCCTAAGGTTTAAAGCATCGTTCTAAAATTACTTACAAAATCTATTTTCAAATCATATTGATACTCAAAAAGTATATAGACTTGTAGAAAGTTATGTATTTCCTTTCAGCTCTGTTCCTTGATATATAAAATGATAATAAGAGTAATTGAATCTTTGAGTGATTGTAAAGATTAAACAA
>NW_027893189.1:0-240 GCF_054177405.1 Leptonychotes weddellii | reverse complement strand
TGAGTAAGTTGCAAAACACAAAATTAATACCCAGAAACTGGTAGCATTTCTATACACTAGTAAGGAAGTTGCAGAAAAAGAAATTAAGAAAACAATTTCATTTACAATTGCACCAAAAACAACAAAACACTTAGGAATAAACTTAACCAAGTGAAAGATCTATACTCTGAAAACTATAAAGCACTGATAGAAGAAATTGAAGATGACACAAACAAATGGAAAGATAATCCATGCTCATGG
>NW_027893188.1:0-240 GCF_054177405.1 Leptonychotes weddellii | reverse complement strand
CTGGGTTTTGTTACATGAATGGTAAACAAAAATTAGTCCAATGCATTACACAATATAATGTACTGTGAATAAAGACTAGATACTCTATTTTAGACACTACTTCAACATACCGGTTATTAAATTTTATGTAACCAAAAAGAAGAGCAAAGTGAACATCTTAAAATACTGTTTACGAGTAGGGGAGAAACACTTGCTAAAGATGTTCTTTGAATTATCTGCAGCATTTGTACTGAAAATTCT
>NW_027893187.1:0-240 GCF_054177405.1 Leptonychotes weddellii | reverse complement strand
TTCAATAGGATGGGGTCTTTGTTAAAAGAGAGTGAGGAGATTAGCCAAGGCTTAGTGGAATAGCATGTATAATTTCCAGGACAAATCTCATGGGTGAAAAAGTGTCAATTAATTTCTTCTATAGCTGAATGTAACTTTTGAGAATCTCATTTCATTAGGTAGTAGAAACTTGTATTCATTAATTAAGAGTTTCCTCTGACACTTTAGGTATACTTTTTCTCCAGGGTCAGATCCAAATTC
>NW_027893186.1:0-240 GCF_054177405.1 Leptonychotes weddellii | reverse complement strand
TTCTAAATTCTTAGTTCTTAAAGGAAAGGTAGCATATTATACATATTCATTTGCATCTTGTTTTTTCCTTATGATAATATAACCTAGAAATTATTCCATGTCACTTTTTTTTTTTTTTAAAGATTTTATTTATTTATTTGAGACAGAGAGAATGAGAGACAGAGAGCATGAGAGGGAGGAGGGTCAGAGGGAGAAGCAGACTCCCTGCCGAGCAGGGAGCCCGATGCGGGACTCGATCCC
>NW_027893185.1:0-240 GCF_054177405.1 Leptonychotes weddellii | reverse complement strand
TTTAGGGAATCCTGCCAGAAGTTCTACGAGGCCGAGCTGGCAGAGCTGTCCTTTGCTGCAGACACGGAAGAATGCCGGAGACACATAAACGACTGGGTGACGGAGAGGACGGAGGGTGAGGCGTGTTCACTGCCTAGACTCGGCACGTGGAAGGGGGGACAGCCGGGGGACAGCCGAGATCGCGGGGGCGTGGCCTCCAGCGTGTCCCCTCGGGCCCTGTAGCCAGTGGCCTGTTGGTGT
>NW_027893184.1:0-240 GCF_054177405.1 Leptonychotes weddellii | reverse complement strand
TAAGCATGTCACATTACTAATGATCTAATCATTTTGAGTCTTTTTTTTTAAAGATTTTATTTATTTATTTGAGAGAAAGAGAGAGCACAAGCAAGGGGAGTGGCAGAGGGAGAGGGAGAAACAGGCTCCCCGCAGAGCAGGGAGCTGACTCGGGGCTCAATCCCAGGACTCCAGGATCATGACCTGAGCCAAAGGCAGACGCTTAACCTACTGAGCTGAAGGCAGATGCTTAACCAAGCG
>NW_027893183.1:0-240 GCF_054177405.1 Leptonychotes weddellii | reverse complement strand
GGGTTTCCACCCCGGGGGTTGCAGTTCATCGGCACGACCCTGGGGCACCGGTTTCCGTCTCGGAGGCTGCAGTTCGCATGCGTGCGACCGTCATGCCGGTTTCTGTCCGGAGTGGGCGGGGGCGGGGGGGTTGCAGTTCGCGTGCGTGCGACCCCGCCGGTCTGGTTTTCCACCCCAGAGGCTGCCCTAAAGTTCTTTCCCAACGCTACCGGTCTGTGAGTCTGTGCCCCATCTACAGCG
>NW_027893182.1:0-240 GCF_054177405.1 Leptonychotes weddellii | reverse complement strand
CGCTTAACTGACTGAACCACCCAGGCACCCCCGAGTTCTCTTATTCTTGAATTTAGAAAGTAATATATTCTGCAAACAAGTAAGTCCTTTCTCAGATAATGTGATTTGCTAATATTTTCTCCTAAATTGTGGGTGTCTTAGGAAAACAAAATTTAATATTTTGAAAAACCCTATTTAACAATTTTTCTTTTTTTTTTAAATTTTTTTATTCTTATGTTAATCCCCATACATTACATCATT
>NW_027893181.1:0-240 GCF_054177405.1 Leptonychotes weddellii | reverse complement strand
TTTAGGGAATCCTGCCAGAAGTTCTACGAGGCCGAGCTGGAAGAGCTGTCCTTTGCTGCAGACACGGAAGAATGCCGGAGACACATAAACGACTGGGTGACGGAGAGGACGGAGGGTGAGGCGTGTTCACTGCCTAGACTCGGCACGTGGAAGGGGGGACAGCCGGGGGACAGCCGAGATCGCGGGGGCGTGGCCTCCAGCGTGTCCCCTCGGGCCCTGTAGCCAGTGGCCTGTTGGTGT
>NW_027893180.1:0-1572 GCF_054177405.1 Leptonychotes weddellii | reverse complement strand
TTCTGTCAAATAATAAAATGTTTATAAAAAAAATAAATAAAGTTTCATTGGGCGCCTGGGTGGCTCAGTCAGTTAAGCGACTGCCTTCGGCTCAGGTCATGATCCTGGAGTCCCGGGATCGAGTCCCGCATTGGGCTCCCTGCTCGGCGGGGAGTCTGCTTCTCCCTCTGACCCTCCCCCCTCTCATGTGTCCTCTCTCTCTCTTTCTCGCTCTCTCAAATAAATAAATAAAATCTTTTAAAAAATAAATAAATAGGGCGCCTGGGTGGCTCAGTTGGTTGAGCGACTGTCTTCGGCTCAGGTCATGATCCTGGAGTCACGGGATCGAGTCCCGCATCGGGCTCCCTGCTCGGCGGGGAGTCTGCTTCTCCCTCTGACCCTCCCCCCTCTCATGTGTCCTCTCTCTCTCTCTCATTCTCGCTCTCTCAAATAAATAAATAAAATCTTTTAAAAATAAATAAATAAAAGTGTGAGTGAGTTGAGAAACCGGATGGAAAAGAGGCTGTGCTCAGAGATATATTGGAGGGTAAGAGGTAGAGAAGTAATGAGATAGAGCAGGAGCAAGGCATGGCCATGGGCGGGGACTAAGGATGACAGAAAAGGTCAAGCAACTGTAAGGCGTCAAAATTACAAGACAGTATTGCTGGAGTTTCGGAGAACATCCATGCTCGACGTCACATGCCAATGCTTTGGGGAAGCAGCCGGTGGTGTTGCCAGATGGCACGTACCCGGAGCACAGTGAGGGGTTTACACGAACGTAAAGGAGGAATGGTTTATCCCCACCTACGCTGGCTGGGGATACACAGGCAGGATTTACCCACATGCTAGAACTAAAAACACAAAGTGCTGTAATGCAGTAAAAATGGTTTTGAAATATTTGGAAGAGCACAAGGAAAGGGGTATTGAGTACAGCCTGGGAGCCATTGGGGACCCATTAAGACAGGAAATACTAAGGGCATAAATAAGCAACAATATTTCCTGTCCACTCCTTGTTACCAGACTGTTCATATATACTGGGTGGGTAACAGCCTTCAATGTCAGCAGAGGGAAGCACGTGCCTCGATAGGGCTAATTGTAGGTGTGTAGGAAGGCTCCCTGTCTGTCTCTGGCCAGTCTGCAATGCCTCTAAGGGGCCCAGCTCCGGATTAAGAAAGTCATATTAATGTAACTTCTGTAAAGAGTAAGTAACATTTTGGGGGCGCCTGGGTGGCTCAGTCGGTTGGGCGTCTGCCTTTGGTTCAGGTCATGATCCCAGGGCCCTGGATCGAGCCCACAGTCGGGCTCCCTGCTCAGCATGGAGTCTGCTTCTCCCTTTCTGGCCCTCCCCCTGCTCCACTCATGCTCTCTCTCTCTGTGTGTGTGTGTGTCTCTCTCTGTCTCTCTCTCTCAAATGAATAAGTAAAATCTTTTTTTAAAAAATCCAGCACAGGGGAAAGAGCCAAGATGTCCATCGACAGATGACTGGATAAAGAAGATGTGGTATATATACACAATGGAATATTATGCAGCCATCAAAAGGAATGAGATCTTGCCATTTGCAACGACGTGGATGGAACTGGAGGGTATTATGTT
>NW_027893179.1:0-240 GCF_054177405.1 Leptonychotes weddellii | reverse complement strand
ATTGATTTTAGTTTCCTCTGTGGTGAGATCTGCTTCAGGGCGTGGTCACTAGTGAGCTCTTACTGGCTATATTTTTGGCTTCAAAGGGTCTAAATGTAGGTGTGTGTTTAGTTGCTTTCCATTGGCATGTTAAATGAGATTAGCTTCTAGAATAGGGTCTAGCAAAAAATTCTGTTCTAGGTGCCAATAATGGGACAAAATAATGTTGAGGGGTACTTGCAACTATCTTAAGGCATGTGT
>NW_027893178.1:0-240 GCF_054177405.1 Leptonychotes weddellii | reverse complement strand
TGAGAATATTTTCACAGTGTTTAGGATAAAATTAAGTACTTTATACCATATCAGTAATTTCTGATTGAAAGCATTGACATAACAAAGCTTTTATTCTAAATGTATTTTAAGCAATTAAATGTAAAATTGAAAGCATTAATCTGAGAGAGGAGAAGTGTTCAGTCAAATGCTTGTTTCTCCCCCCTCACTGTGGAAAACCCGTCGAAATTTGCCTTTGTTCATTTTGCAGCTAGTACTGAG
>NW_027893177.1:0-240 GCF_054177405.1 Leptonychotes weddellii | reverse complement strand
ATTGAGGGATCATATGATTCTTGCTCTTTCTTTTGTTAATGTATTGTATCATGTTGATTGATTTGCGGATGTTGAACCAACCTTGCAGCCCAGGGATAAATCCCACTTGGTCATGGTGAATAATCCTTTTAATGTACTGTTGGATCCTTTCGGGTAGTATTTTGGTGAGAATTTTTGCATCCATGTTCATCAGGGATATAGGTCTGTAATTATCCTTTTTGATGGGGTCTTTGTCTGGTT
>NW_027893176.1:0-240 GCF_054177405.1 Leptonychotes weddellii | reverse complement strand
TATCTGGTGAGTTTAGTCTTCTGAAACTCAGTAAAATGATATTATGATGTTGAAATGCCTTGTCAAAAATTGAAATTTTCAGCAAACTTTTTCCTTGTATAACAGCAGACAACTGATTGGCCGATATTTTTCCCTTCAAAATTATTTCTTAATGCAATTTGGCACATTTTATAAATTCAGCTTAAAAGTAGTTCCATAATGAATATTGAGTATATTTATTCATTGCTGCCCAGAGGTCTT
>NW_027893175.1:0-240 GCF_054177405.1 Leptonychotes weddellii | reverse complement strand
TGACGGCAGAGAGGGGTGGAACAGAACACGTGCGAACACGCGGGCAAGCGGCGTGTCCAGTTACTGCGTCTGTAGATCTGCACACGCACGACATCCCCTCCCAGAGCCTTCCCTGCAAACCCCGGGGCTGCCGGGCAGGAAGGAGACGCGGCTCTGTACAGCCCTTAGCATCTCTGAATTCTGACCCAGGGATTTATTACTTACTCAGAAACATCAGCTCGGAAACCTTCTGAAGTCGTC
>NW_027893174.1:0-240 GCF_054177405.1 Leptonychotes weddellii | reverse complement strand
GTTATAAAGGGTATGAGAAAGGATCCCGAGGAGCAGCCAGATGAGGAGGTACGTGGGGCAAGGTCTGGAAGAGTCCCGAGCACAGGAGTTTCTGCCCTCGCGGAGTTGGGGTGGGTCCCCCTCCTGGCACGTGGATGTGTTGTCCAGCTCAGAAGTTTTCCGAGTTCCGTAGTTCAGAGATCTTTATGGAAGCTTCGACGCGTGGGCATCATCGGTTTTAGCTTCATCTCCAGCCCCTCT
>NW_027893173.1:0-240 GCF_054177405.1 Leptonychotes weddellii | reverse complement strand
TCTCTCTCATTCTCTCTCTCAAAGAAAAAAAAAGTTTCTTCGCCATCACTACATTCATGATCAATTCTTGCTGCTGTCCTTTCTTCAGTTTCTTTCTTAATTATTCATATTTCAGTTTTAGAGCCTCTTCTCAATGGCCAATCATTTTATTAAATCTTTAGATTTCAATCTAGAAAAGGAAAACTGAGTGACTTCATAACGCTCTGTGACAGATTATTATGAGTTAGGAGGAACAGCTAT
>NW_027893172.1:0-240 GCF_054177405.1 Leptonychotes weddellii | reverse complement strand
TGCTTACAAATGGCACCTCAAGTATATAGACAGGAAAAGTACTCAAGGGGTAAGGTGAGGAAGCATAATTGAAATTGGTTTATAATTGGCCTGACTGATCAGGCATCATGGAGCTAGGAATACAAGTGAATTTATTTGACCAAATAATGAGGGCTCAATCAAGAGAGTTCTGAAGAATGAGGTCGTTAAAAGGATTCCCTGCTTTGTTTAAGGTTCATCTAGGGAGCGCACAAAAGGACT
>NW_027893171.1:0-240 GCF_054177405.1 Leptonychotes weddellii | reverse complement strand
TTTTCAAAGCGAAGTCAAAACACTTACATTTTTCAGTTTCCTACTGTAATCAAGGCTCCTAATGAAGGGAAAGGAAAAAAAAATCTGGTCAGAATGGCAGTTGCTTCATGATCATCCCTCAAACACCTCTAAGATGTATGTGAAGCTAACAAATATAATGGAATCAGCAGAATACAGTATTTTTTCTAAGGTCCATGATTAGCGATTTCAGGTACTGAATAAAATCATTTAGGGAAACAA
>NW_027893170.1:0-240 GCF_054177405.1 Leptonychotes weddellii | reverse complement strand
AGTGTCCTTTAAAGCGTTGCCCCACAGTGAGTTGTGTGGCGATCAGTCAGTTGGCTAGGATGAAGTGATGCAATGAAGAACAACCTCCATCCCCTGGGGAGGTTGAGAAAGTTGAGCTCTGGTGTCACTTCCTGTTTTTTAAGGACCATAATCCCATCTTGAGGGCCCGACCCTCATGACCTCATCTAAATCTAATTACCTCCCAAAAGCTCCACCTCCTAATGCCATCATATTGAGAGT
>NW_027893169.1:0-1572 GCF_054177405.1 Leptonychotes weddellii | reverse complement strand
TGGAAGCTTTTTATCTCTCCTTCAATTTTCAATGACAGCCTAGCTGGATATAGTATTCTTGGCTGCCTATTTTTCTCATTTAGTGCTCTGAATATATCCTGCCAGTCTTTTCTGGCCTGCCAGGTCTCTGTGGATAGGTCTGTTGCCAATCTAATGTTTCTACCATTGTAGGTTACATATATCTTCTCCTGAGCTGCTTTCAGGATTTTCTCTTTGTCTATGAGACTCATAAGTTTTACTATTAGACATTGGGGTGTTGACATATTTTTATTGATTTTGAGAGGGGTTCTCTGTGTTTCCTGGATTTTGATGCTTGTTTCCTTCCCCAAATTAGGGAAGTTCTCTGCTATAATTTGCTCCATTATACCTTCTGCCCCCCTCTCTCTTTCTTCTTCTTCTGAGATCCCAATTATTCTAATGTGGTTTTGTCTTATGGTATCACTTATTTCTTGAATTCTGCCCTCGTGATCCAGTAGTTGTTTATCTCTCTTTTTCTCAGCTTCTTTATTTTCCATCATTTCATCTTCTATATTACTGATTCTCTCTATGCCTCATTTATCCTAGCAGTTATTGCCTCCATATTTGATTGCACCTCATTAATAGCCTTTTTGATTTCTACTTGGTTAGATTTTAGTTCTTTTACTTCTCCAGAAAGGTTTTCTCTAATAACTTCCATGCTTTTTTCAAACCCAGCTAGCATCTTTAAAGTGATGATTCTGAACTCTAGATCTGACATCATACTATTGTCTGTATTGAGTAGGTCCCTGGCATTTGATACTACCTCTTGTTTTTTTTGTTGAGGTCATTTTTTCCGTCTTGTCATTTTGTGCGGAGGAGAATAGATTAATGAGAGAACAAACCCTAGCAGGGTAAGAACGTCCCCAGAAAATATACTCTAAACAAATCAGAGAAGACCTGAAGCAGTGGGAAAAGAAAGGGAAAGAGAGAAAAAAGAAAAAGAAAAAAAAAAGAAAAAGAAAAAGATAAAGGTAAAGGTAAAAACAAACAAAAACAGAACAAAACAAATCAAAACAAAAAAAACAGAATGTGATCAAATATGATCAAGCTGGTATATAGATCAGTGCCACACACTAGATTTTGGGTGTATTTTCGTCTGTTAGAAGAAAGTGCCTCTCAAAATTTTAAAGAAAGAAAAATTTATATATGTACAAAAATAAGGGTTGATATGATGAAGGGATGGAATATGACTGTAAAGATGGAAATTATAAAAAATTTTATAAGAAGAATTGATAAGTTATTTGAAAAAAGAAAGAAGAGGATTTAAAAAAAAACGGAGAGAATGTGATCAGGCAGGGGAGTAGAAAAAAACCATACACTAGAGATTTAGGGTATATTTTGATCTGTTAGAAGAAACTATCTCAAAATTTTAAAGAGAGAACAACTTATATATATATGCCAAAAATACGCATAACTACTATGAAGGGATAGAATATGACTCTAAAAATGAAAAATAAAAATGTTTTTTAAAAAAGGGATTCATAAGATGTTGGTTGAAAAAGGGAAAAAGAAAAATTCAAAAAAAAAAAGAAAAGACAGTTAAAAAAAATTAAC
>NW_027893168.1:0-12976 GCF_054177405.1 Leptonychotes weddellii | reverse complement strand
TCCAGCAACCCTCAGTTTGTTTCCTGAGATTAAGAATTCCTCATATCATATGATACATGTCTTTCTCTGATTGACTTATTTCGCTCAGCATAATACCCTCCAGTTCCATCCACATCGTTGCAAATGGCAAGATTTCATTCCTTTTGATGGCTGCATAATATTCCATTGTATATATATACCACATCTTCTTTATCCATTCATCTGTCGATGGACATCTTGGCTCTTTCCATAGTTTGGCTATTGTGGACATTGCTGCTGTAAACACTGGGGTGCACATACCCCTTTGGATTCCTACATTTGTATCTTTGGGATAAATCCCCAGTAGTGCAATTGCTGGATTGTATGGTAGCTCTATTTTCAACTTTTTGAGGAACCTCCATATTGTTTTCCAGAGTGGCTGCACCAGCTTGCATTCCCACCAACAGTGTAGGAGGGTTCTGCTTTCTCTGCATCCCCGCCAACATCTGTTGTTTCCTGACTTGTTAATTTTAGCCATTTCCCCTGCTGTCTATCTTCCTATTGCCTCGGATTCACTTCTCCGCACGTCCTACCTTCCAGAAAGCGGTCCCTTGTCTGTTCAGAGAGTTGCTGCTATTATTTTCTTCTATCTCCTGTTGAGTTTGTAGGTGTTCAGAATGGTTTGATCCCTATCTAGCTGAATTCCTGGGATCAGACGAAATTTACGTCTCCTACTCCTCCACCATCTTGCTCCTCCCCAGTGTAGGTTTATTTCTGAGCTGTCTGTCTGTTGCATTGATCCATGTGCCTGTTTTTGTGCCAGTACCATACTTTTCTGATTACTACAGCTTTGTAGTATATCTTGAAATCAGGGATTGTGATATCTCCAGCTGTGTTCTTTTTTTTTCAAGATTGCTTTGGGTATTCAGGGTCTTTTGTGGTTCCATACAAATTTTAGGATTCTTTGTTCTAGTTCTGTGAAAAATGTTGTTGGTATTGATAGGTATTCTATTTAATCTGTAAATTGCTTTGGGTGGTGTGGACATTTTAACATATTACTTAACTTTAACATAATATTAATTCCTTCAGTACATGAACATGAAATATCTTTCTATTTGTTTGTGTCATCTTCAGTTTCATCCGTGTTTTATAATTTTCAGTCTTTCACTTCCTTGGTCAAATTTATTCCTAGGTATTTTATTCTCTTTTGGTGCAATTGTAAATGGGATTATTTTCTTAATTTCTCTTTCTGCTACTTCATTGTTAGTATATAGAAATGCAACAGATTTCTTTATATTAATTTTGTATCCTGTAAGCCTACTGAATTCATTTATTTTTTTAAAGATTTTATTTATTTGAGAGAGAGGGAGCTAGCATAAGCAGAGGGAGGGGCAAAGGGAGAGAGAAAAGCAGACTTCCTACAGAGTGCAGAGCCCAATGAAATGAACTTTCATAGTTCATTTATTGAATAAGCATAGTTCATTTATTGAATAGCCCAATCTCCCAGGACCCTGAAGTCATGATAGCTGAAGTCAGATACTTAACCAACTGAGCCATCCAGGCAACCCTCATTTATTACTTTTAATAGTTTTTGGTGGTCTTTAGGGTTTTCTGTATAGTATTATATCATCTGCCAATAGGAACAGTTTTCTTCTTCCTTACCAGTTTGGGTGCCTTTTATTTATTTATTTATTTTCTTGTCTGATTGCTGTGGCTAGGACTTCCAGTAGGTGTTGAATGAAAGTGGCAAGAGTGGTCATCCTTATCTTATTCCTGATTTTTGAGGAAAAACTCCCAGTTTGTCACCATTGAGTATAGTGTTAACTGTAGATTTGTCATATTTGTCCTTTATTAGGTTGAGGTGTGTTCCTTCTATATCGATGTTGTTGAGAGTTTTTATCATGAGTGGATGTTGAAATTTGTTACTGTTTTTTCTGTATCTACTAAGATAATCAGATGATTTTCATCTTTCATTTTATATTTTTTGTTGTGGATGTGTATTTGGTTCCTCTCATTAGAGTATGAGCATTTTTTCGTTTTGTTCACTATTTTATTCCCATGGCCTAGAGTAATATGTGGCACATAGTGGAACTCAACAAATACTTGTACAATGAATGCACATTTAATGCAACATTCAGTTGATAGTAGATACAGCATTAAATTAATCAACTGAGGAATGAATTATCTACAACTTACAGATTTTTTTGGATTAGAATAATTGTATGTACAGTTATTGAGTATCTACTACGTCTCAAGCCTTGAGTGTGGTGAGTATGAACAAGACATACAAGGTCCTTACTGTCACAGAACTAACAGTTTTTGTTTTTTGCAGCAGGCAAAGTGGTTTAATTTAATATTTAATCATGCTCAGATCCTCTAGTTAAACAAAAGAACAAAAAACAAAACACATAGCCCCAAAACCTTTATTTGATTTAACTATCCTTTCTAGCTACGATCTTATCTTCTCTGTTGTTTTATACGAAGTTTTCTAAACAAGTGGTCTTCACTGGTTGGGTGTCTCCATTTCCTTTCCAAGTGTTATTCTTTCTTACATCCTTCTCTCTTGTAATTCAACTAAAATGTTGCTCTCAGTAATAATCATCAGTCTTTCTTTTACCACATTCAAAGATCTCTTCTTAGAAGTTTTTTTTTTTTGTTTCTTGAGACTTTATTTTACACTGTATGATCTTTACCTTTCTTACTAACTGTTCCTACTTTGTTTGGAAAACAAACTTTGGCTGTCTTGTTTTATTCTACTTGCTTCTTCCCTGTGATATTCTTGGGTAAAGAAGAAAAGAGAATATTAGGGTGAAATACCTGATCATATAGTTTAGTACTGATTATGTTCATTATGGAAATTGATAGAATTAGAGGAAGAGAAAGGGAAAGGAAGAATGAGGAGAGAAGTAGAAGAACATAAAGGTACAGAGAAAAGAGAAAGTGAAGAAGAGAGCAGTTACATAGCAGTAAGGGCTAGCAGAGGCCTAGAAATAGCAGTGAAGATTTAACATTGGGCTATATTGAAAAGCAGAATAGAATAGTAGTTAATATAAACCCCTCGGTCTTGGGTTTATCACTTACAATGACCTTGAACCAATTTTTTAACATTTTTGTGCCGCTGTTTATTCATCTACAAAATGGGTTTCATAATAACATCTCTCTATAGTGTTTTTGTTATAGTGTATGTAAGAGCTTAGCACAGGCTGGGTGATAAGTACATAATATAAATGAACTGCAATTATTATTGACTCCCTACAATTTAGGTACAAATACCTAAATTTGTACCTTAGGTACAAATACCTAAGGTAGCTACTTATTCTCTGCAATTAATTTAGGAGTATTCATTCTTTTTCATGCCTTCATATATCATTTCTACTTTCATAGTTCATTTATTGAATAAGTACATAACAATTGAGTACCTACTATGTGCCAGGCAGTGCACTTAGTACTGAGGGTTGAAAGATAAAAAGATAGTTCCCATCTTTAAGGAGATAAAAATTGAGAGGTGAGAGAGACAAGAACAAACTGCTGCACTAAAATGCAGAAAGTGTACTAGTGTACAGTATACAAAGTGCTGAGAAGAATGAGGGACTACTTTGTAGAATCAGATTATATAAAGAAGATAGCAGTTAAGTTGAGAGGTTAAGCATGAATAATTATTTTCTTTTCTGACATGCATGGGGAGAACATTCCAGGTAGAGGAAATGGCCTATACTAATGCACAAAAGTATGAGAAACTCAGTTGTGTTCAGGAGATTATAAATACCTTTCTATCATTTGGCACATAATATTTTATCAGATAGTGGTGGTCAGTGGGGTTAGACAGCAGCAATAGGCAGTGGGCCAGATCACCAAGGGCTTTGTGTGACATACTGTGGAGATTAGATTTTATCCTTTATGCAGTTAGGAGCCATTGAAAAGTGTTGCTCAGAATAATGGTGTAAAATTTGCATATTAGAATGACTCTGTGTGGGAGCTGTTTAAGTGATAGCGTGGTAATAGGGAAATGATGAAACTCAAACAGACCAGTAGGAGGCTAATGCAGTAGTCTAAGTAAAAGAAGAATAAGGACAGAATTTGAGCAGTGGCAATAAAGACAGAGAGGAGGAAAGCTGTTGTGGGATACTGAGGAGGCAGAATGAACAGGAGTTACTGATTAGATATGGGAGGTAAGGGAGAGGGAGGAATCTAGAATGATTCCCTGATTTCTGTTGTGAGTAACCCAGTGTATACTATGAAACATATAGGAGCTGAAACAGGTTTGGGCATGATCATAATATCAGGTGATGGAGGGAAGATGGAGTTAGGCTGGCACATATTTATTCTGTTTTCCTGGAAGTCAGTATTAAGATGAAGTAGGTTGTGATAAATAAATATGCACATTGTAATCTCTAGAGTAAGTAAAAAACATACATAAAGAGATGCAGGTTAAAACTAAGTAGAGGAATAGAAAATAAAAAAGATATACTAAAATATTTTTTTTTAATTTTTTTTTAAAGATTTTATTTATTTATTTATTTGAGAGAGAGAATGAGAGAGAGAGAGCATGAGAGAGGGGAGGGTCAGAGGGAGAAGCAGACCCCCCGCCGAGCAGGGAGCCCGGCGTGGGACTCGATCCCGGGACTCCAGGATCATGACCCGAGCCGAAGGCAGTCGCCTAACCAACTGAGCCACCCAGGCGCCCCTATACTAAAATATTTTTGTTTAAAAGAAAAGAAGGCAGTAAAGGAAGAACAGAGGAACATATGAGATGAGACAAACAGAAAACACATCAAAATAAAGACCTAAATCTAGCCATATCATTAGTTTTGTTAATTGGAAATGGAATGGATAAACATTCCACCCAAAAGTCAGAGATTATAAAACAAAGAAAAAAGAATCCAATTATATGGTGTTTACAGGAGACACACTTTATATTCAAACACACAAATAAGACTGAAAGCAAAATGATAGATAAAGATATACCATGAAGGGCACCTGGGTGGCTCAATCAGTTAAGCGTCTGCCTTCAGCTCAGGTCATGATCTCAGGGTCCTGGGATGGAGCCCCACATCGGCCTCCCTGCTCTGCAGGGAGCCTGTTTCTCTTTCTCCCTCTGCCTGCCACTCTCCCTACTTGAACTCTGTCTCTCTATCAAATAAATAAATAAAATCTTTAAAAAAAAAAAGATATACCATGAAAAGAGTAAGCATTAGTGACTTGGATTGACTATATTAATACCAGACAAAATAGACTTTTGAGACAAGGACTGTTAGGAACAACTTTATGCCAATGAAATGGGCAAATTCCTTGTAAGACACAGATCACCAAAGTGTCTAGAAGATAATAGAAAATCTACATGGATCTATATCAGCTGAAGAAATTGAATTAGTAATTTACACCTTCCCACAGTGAAAAGTTCAGGACCACATGACTTCTTACAGGTGAATTCTATCCAACATTTAAGGCAAAAATAATACCAATCCATTAAACCTCTTTTAGAAAATAATGGGGAAGGAACACTTACAAACTTACTTTATGAGCTCAGCATTACCCTGATATCAGAGGTAGACAAGGACATCACAAGCAGAGAAAACAACAGACCAATATCCCTCATAAACAGAGAAGCACAAATGTTTAACAAAATATTAATTGAATCTGGCAGTATGTTTTTATGTATATATGTATGTATGTATTAAAGGTTAGTAAACATTAACCAAGAAGATTTATTCTAGGATTACAAAGTTAGTTTGACATCTGAATATCAATATAATATATCATGTTAATAGAATAAAGGAAATAGACCTTAAGATCATCTCAGTAGATGCAGGGAAAACATTTGACAAAATCTAATAGCCATTCATGCTAAGAACTCAGAATACTAGAAATAGAAATGAACTTCCTCAGCTTGACAAAGCACATCTATGAAAAATCAGCAGCTCATATAATTCTTAGTGATGAGACCATTAAGACTGAATGCTTTCTGCCTAAAGTCAGGAACAAGGTAAAGATTTGTGTTCTCACCACTTACGTTCAGCATTGTATTAAAGGTCAGTGAAATAAAGGGCATACATATGGGAAAGGAAGAAATAAAACTGTTTTCATGCCCAGAAGTTAGGATTCTAAGTGAGTGAATTCTTTTTTTTTTTTAAAGATTTTTTATTTATTCACTTGAGACACAGAGATACAGAGAGAGAGAGAGAACATGAGCAGGGAGAGAGGCAGAGGGAGAGGGAGAAGCAGTCTCCCCGCTGAGCCAGGAGCCTGATGTGGGGCTCGATCCCAGGACCCTGGGATCATGACCTGAGCCGAAGGCAGACGCTTAACCATCTGAGCCACCCAGGCGCCCTAAGTGAGTGAATTTAGTGAGGTTAAAGTATTAAAATCAATACACAAAATCAACTGTATTTCCATACCAGCAATAGCCAATCAAAATGAAATTTATAAAACAGTTCCATTAATAAGAGCATAAAAAGTCAAATAAAGGAATAATAAATCAAAATAAGGAATAAATTTAACAAAAGATGCAGGACCTACTTACAGAAAACTGCTAACTGTTGCTAAAAGTATCAGGAATACCTAAGTAAATAAAGGTACATGGCATTGCTATGGATTTGAAGGATAATATTGTTAAGAGGGATTTTTCCTACATTTTGTACAGATTTAGTACAGTCCCAATCAAGCTCCCAGAAGCTTAAAAAAAATTTTTTTTTTTTTGAAATTGACAAACTCATTCTAGTATATAAGTAGAAATACAAAGGACCTAGAATAAAAAATGTTTTTAAAAAGGAAGAACAGAATTGGAGGACCTGCATTAGCTGATTTAAGACTTTAGTCTATAGTAATCAAGACAGTGTGCTTTAGCATAAGGATGGATGTGTATAGATCAGACATTGAGAGGTAAAAAATAGACCCAAGCCTAAGGTACAACTGATTTTTGACAAAGGTACTAAGATTATATGGGAGAAAGAACAGTTTTCAGTGAATGTTTCTAAAATAACTGGATATCCCTTTCCTCCCATCAAATATAAAAATTAATTAAAAATGGATCACAGATCTAATTGTAAGGGTTAAAGCCATTAAATTCTAGAAGAAAATTTTCTGGAAGAAAATCTTTATGGCCCTAGATTTAAATCTTATGGCCCAAAGATTTCTTAGGACACAAGAAGCATGAGCCATAGAAGAACTTGCTAAAATGGACTATCAATATTAAAAACTTGGCTCATGGGAAGACGCCACTAAGAAAATGAAAAAGACAAGCCACAGTTTGGGGGAAAATATTTACTACATATTTATCTGACAAAGGACTTATTTCTAGAATATACAAAGAACTCTTATAATTCAGTAAGAAGACTATTTAAAAAGGGGGCAAAAGAACTGAACAGACAGTTTACAAAATAAGATATACAATTGGCCATTAAGGACTAGAAATGATGCTCAACATCTTGGTCATTAGGTAAATGCAAATTAACATCGACAAACTTTGCTTATAAGACAAAGAGGTAGAAAAGGGAATATGTAAAGTCAAAGAAAGATTTTATTTGTTTTGGGATGGAATTGGCCTGAAAACTCAAATCTGCGTCATTACCCCCAATCTATCACTTTTTTTCTGGTTTCTTATTCTAACTGTACACACACTGTATATTTTTTTTCAATACTCCATCAGAACCTTCTCTTCAGTATGTTTTAATGAAAAACTATTTCTGTTTTCTTCCTAAGCCCTGGTCTTTCACACTCATTATTACAATGTCACTATGAGATCAGACTCAAAATTATGAAGTCATTTATTTGTTCATTCTTTCAGCAAAAATTTGTCCTTTTGTACTCCCACTAATTACCTACCTGCATCTAGACAGAGATATCAAGTACGTGATTGGAGATCATGAGAGAGATTGTGGCTGGAGATGTAAATTTGGCAGTTCTTGGTGGATAAATTGTTTTTAAAGCCATGTATCTGGATGAGATTGCTTAAGGTGTGATTGAGTAGAAAGAGAAGTCAAAAACTGAGCCCTGAGGTAGTTTAATCTTTGTAAGTCACCTAGGTGAGCTGAGGGTGAGGTGGCCAGCCAACAAATTGAGTGGAACAGCCAGTGAGAGCAGTGTTTCAGAGGACAAGTCAGGATATTTTAGGGAAAAAGAGAGATACACGCTGAACTGCTCTTGATAGGTCAAGTCAGAGGAACATTGAGAAATGATTAATGGATTTGTCATTGTGAAGGTCATTGGTGACCTTGACAATATTATTTTCAGTGGATGATAACCTGATTCAAGTAGATTTAAGAGAAAATGGAAGGAGAAGAAGTAGAGAGAGAAAGGATAGACAGCTGTTTTGAGAACTTAAACTCTTAAGGGAAGTATTGGTCACTGGAAGACAATATGAAGTTGTAGACTTATTTTAAGATGGAAGATTTTATAGCAAGTTTGTAAGCTGATGACGATGATTTAGAAAAGCATGTCTAAGAAAAGCGACGGTGTAGTAGAGAGAAGGGAGGGGTGGGATCCAGTGCACAAATGAAGAGGGTTGGCCTTTGCTGAGAGCATGGACTCTTGATTCACCATGACAGAAAGGAAGGCATTGTGGTTAACATAATTCTTGAGCTCTCACTATGTAGAAGGCACTATTCTTGAGAAACAAGCTTAAGTAGAGATATAAATGATTTAACCAGGTTCCTGTTTTTTTGTATATCACTTTTAGCATTTACTGTTTTATTATACTGTTTTTCATACTGTTTAATACCAGTTACATCAGAATTTGATACTAAAAAAAGGTAGCATTTTTTTGGCGGTAGTTCCAAATGCAAGTCCCTTTTCTCCCCATCAATTACAATTAGATTGTAAGCTCCTTGTGGATAATTGCTTTCATTTACAATGAAGTGCTCCTGAGCCATACTGAACAACTCCCCAGATGATCCTTGGCAGTAATGTATGCTGAAGATACACTGTACTCTCTATATAATGAGATCTTCATGTTGACTTATCATGGGAAGAATTATTGGAGACATATAAGAGTGGTGTGTCTTTAGCACATTCCTTATTGTCTATCTTACTCTTCAAATAATATTTTCTATGTACAAAATTGAAAAATTTTCAAGTTAATGTATGCTGTCATGAAATATTAAAAGCTTGTATTTTTGTGTATTAAATTTGAGTTAAATGTTAATAACTAAAAATTTGGAAGGTACAGTTTATTTTTGAAGTCTTCTGTGTGATCTGTTGAAAATTCTTAATGTTTACCTTGACTTCATTTTTCTCCTTTCTATATTCAGTTGTACTTCTTTTTCTACCATAATGGAGGACAAAGTGACATTAGAATCCAAAAAGTTGAGTTTCAATTCTTTTTTTTTTTTTTTGAGTTTCAATTCTTAACTCTTTTTTCATGCCAGCTTCTGTAGCCATTTATGCAGTAATGAACTGCCTCTAGACTATCAGTCACTGTGATTATTATTTCTACTGCTAAATCTTGTGACTTCTAGTACCTTTCCCATTTTTATGGTAAGGCAGGTCAGGTGAGTTTCACATGAAAGTAGGTGAAAACTTCCTAAAAGATTTCAAGACTGTACTGTTTGCTCTTATCACAGAAAATATTATAGATTTTAATTTGTCCTTAGGTTTCTAAAGGGTGATAAGCATCATCCTTACATATACTTATTTATTGGTGTGCAACAATATTACCACAAATTTAGTGGCTCAAAACAACACACATTTACTATCTATTGGTTTCTCTATGTTGGGAATGTGTGTACACCTAAGCTGGGTCCTCTGCTTCAGTGTCTCATAAAGCTTCAGTCAAGGCATCAGTCAGGGCTGTGGTTTCATCTGAGACTTAAATGGGGAAAGATCCACTTCTGGACTCATGTGGCTTTGGGGCAGGATTCAGTTCCTTGCAGGCTGCTAGGTTGAGGGCATCAGTTTCTTGTCTTGGGGCCCTTTCCCTATGTCAGCTTAAAACATTGCAGCCGCTTCTTCAAAACCAGTAAAGAAGAGAGTCTCCTCCAAGATGGACATTACAATTTTATGTAACGTAATCATGTACATATAAACATCCTGTCTCTTGGTTAGAAGCAAGTTGCAGCTCCCATCCACATTCAAGAGGAGGGGGTCACAAAAGGGAATGAAACCAGGAAATGGGCATCACAGAGGCCACTCTATAAAGTCTGTCTGCTATAACTTGTTTGCTGTATCTTAATATAGGATGAATGTTTCTCTTATTCAGTAATTTTTGTTATTTATATGTAGTGATAACTGGATTTTTAATTTTTCTAACCAGATTCCATTGGCCGTGACATCCCCAAAATGCTTGAATTATTTAAAACTGGACATGAAATTAAGGTAGATGAAGAAAGGGAGAACTTTCTCCAGACCAAAATAGCAACAGTAAGTTACAATGGAAATTGTTATTAAATAACCATCTTTTTTTTTTTTTTTTTTTTTTGCTTGAGTGACTGATAATTTATAATATAATATGCCAGTCCTTTGAACTTGTTCTTGGCACTAACATCAGGAGTAGCAGTAAATATATAGAGAGATAATTTCTTTTTATTCTGTATATTGAACTCATAAATTTTAATGGTATTTGAGAATTCCTTCATGTGCCACTCAGTGATACTGTATTTTGTCTTATTTGATTGTTCTATGTATGTATTTTTTGCTCTCTAATATTCTAAGTTTATTGAGAGTAGGGATAGATCTTGTATATCCCCTGTGGAACATTGCATAATGCTGAGTGCATAGTAGGTATTTAATGCTACTGTACTGGAATTGAGTAATTTGCTTTGTTTTTATGAATTGTTTTGATTATCCCTGCTTGTGTTTTAAAAACTGCCTACTTATAGAAGATGCTGGAAATCAACTCTCAAAGCTATTTTTTTTGGACTCTGATATAGATATGTCAGGTTTATAGGACTATGTTTTTAGATATAGTTATTTCCTAATATCTTCTTTATGCTGAGGAATCTCTAAAATACTTTTACTGTTCAGTAACCATAGGAATAATAGTGATATTGATAATAAAATTTAAACAGTGCCTAGCAAGTGCCAGGCACTATTCTAAACACTCTTCATTTCATATATTCTCTCTCTTAATCTTCAACACTATGAGAGGACAAATTATCATCCCCATTTTATGGATGAAGGCCAAAGAGGTTAAATAATCTTTCCAAGGTCTCACAGCTAGTATGAGGCAGAATAGGTATTTGAACGTTGGCAGTCTTTTCAAGAGTCCAGGCTTTTTGCCCAAAACCGTCTTGCCTCAGGCCTGGAATTACTTGAATAGCTGTTATTCCTCTTCCCATCCTGCTCTTAGAGGAATTCTGCATTATAGCCCACAGCTAGTAGTCCAGGCTAATTGAGCTATGCCCCACTATAGATCATCAGAAGTAGAGAAAAGGTACTTAGCTAGTTTTATGGAAGGAAAACTTGCTTTAGAAAGAGGGCAAAACAGTGTAATCCAGTCAGGGATTGGGAAAGCCCTCATTGCTGTCATTACATCAGAGCTCGGCATCAATTGTGTGGCATTGTGTTCTGCTAAAATCTGATGTTGCACTTCCCTTATTTCCAAAAGGCCCTTGGCAGTGCTTCTTGTTTGTTAGGGATGATAACATTGTAATATACAAAAATGAAAAAAATGGAATTTTAAGAAAATATTGTAAAGCTGTAGAGTCTTAGGTTTGAATACCTGTTCTGCTCCTTATGGGATGGCAGACTTTAAACAAGTTTCTTAATGTTGTGTCTCCAATTCCTGAGCTATCGAATTTACGTAGTAATATTTATTTCACAATGTGGTTTTGAAGATTAAATAAAAATTTGAAATGGTAGCAGCAATTGTTAGTGTTTTTTGTTTTTAGAGATTCATTTTATTTTATTTTAGAGAGAGGGGGAGGGGCAGAGGGAGAGACTCTTCAAGAAGATTCCCTGCTGAGTGGGGATCCCAACACAGGGCTTGATCCCACAGCCTGTGAGATCATGACCTGAGCCAAAACCAAGTAGGATGCTCAACTGACTGAACCACCCAGGTGCCCCATTGTTACGGTTTTGGTTGGACTTTTGGGGACTATAGGACATCTTTATAAGACTATTTCTTTTCAGCTGGATCTTTTCTTTTTGTTAAGTAATATTTTCAGTAGTTAATAGTTTATATGGATCCTGACTCTGTATGAGAAACTGTGGCATCTCATTTATTCTTCTCAACAAATACCATAGTTCTTAAGTGATTACATGAGCTCCAGGTCAGACTACTTGTATCATTTAGAGGTAGAATGTTTTTTCTTAATGAAAAATAAATTAATTTCTGTGTTTAAGAGAATCTTTTTGAATACTACTTAAATATTACAGTATTATATAGTATAGCAGATTAAGAGAGTGGATTTTAGATTTATACTCTCTGGATTCATATCCTAGTTCCAGATTGGAATTGTGTTCCCTTGCTCTCTGAGCCTCAGTTTTCTCCCCATTCCCCATTTCCCCTAAATGCAAAATGAAGTTAATAATGATGCATATTTTCTAGGCTAGGAAGGAGTAGTTGAAATAATGACTATAAAGCAGACTTCTACTTCTGACTAACATGGAGTAACAGGGACCTGATTTACTCTTTCACCTAAGATAATCAGCATTACCTTGATACCAAAATCAGGCAAAGAAAGATACAGTCCAGTATCATTCATGAAAAATAGATGTTAAAATTATAAACTAAATTTTAGCCAGTGGAATCCAGCAATATATATGAAAAAAGGATAACATGTCATCACCAAGTAGGGTTTATCCTAGGAATACTAAGTTAGTTTAACATTCAATGATCAATCATTAAAATTCACCATATTAACACACTATAAATCAAAAGCTGTCTGATTATCTCAGTAGATACAGAGAAAGCATTTGACAGAATCCAACATTCATTCCTGATTAAAAAGTCTCAGCAAAGTAGGAATACAAGTTAATGTCCTCAACCTGATAAAAGGCATCTAAGAAAAACCAACAGCTAACATTATTTTTTTTTAATTTCTGATTTGAATGGAAATGCCTCTAGTGTTTTTTGTTTTTTTTT
>NW_027893167.1:0-240 GCF_054177405.1 Leptonychotes weddellii | reverse complement strand
GCCAGCACCAAGGCAGAGAGGGGGCTGGCTGATCCCTTCCATTTCCAACATTCTATGATTCTAAGTGTCAATCTTGAGGTAACTTTCTAGGAATGGTTTTATAGAGACAAATGAGTAATCAGTTTCTTAAAAAGTGCTCCTCGGTAATTTAACAATTTATTGTACCAATTAAACATGTAGATATGTTGGTAAAGGGAACAAAGCAGTCAGAGCATAAAAGATGAATAACCCATCTTACCT
>NW_027893166.1:0-240 GCF_054177405.1 Leptonychotes weddellii | reverse complement strand
GTGGTGGGAGTGTGAACTCTAAAGAACATTCCTTACCCACCCAGGGTGAAAGTCATCATACAAGCCAAGGACCTAAGAAAGTTTTCCAGGAGAAAAAGAATTAGCAGCTAGACATCACCGTGCATCATATCTAGTCCTTCACAACCTAATCTTAGACACAGATGGGAGTCTTGGGCTCATGTCCAAGCTTGGTGTTGGAGCTTACACCAAGCTTTAAAAAAAAATCTGGGCCTCAGCTAC
>NW_027893165.1:0-240 GCF_054177405.1 Leptonychotes weddellii | reverse complement strand
CAGAATTCCTTCACAGTCGCTTCAGTTCCAGAAGGCTGACTGCAGATGTTTCCAGCCACTTTTTCCCTCTGGCCAGGGGCGTCTAGGAGGTGTGCGGCAAGTTGGAGGTACTGCACAGAGTCCCCTGTGGCTGTCAAGCGAGAGCTTGTGTGAGGGGAAGAAGCCCTTCTCACCAAGCTAGATCCATCCTCTATAGGCCCGACAGGGCATTAGAGCCGAGAGCTGGTTTTAGACGGTCCT
>NW_027893164.1:0-240 GCF_054177405.1 Leptonychotes weddellii | reverse complement strand
CTATCAGTTTCTGGGTATTAATTTTGTGTTTTGCAACTTATTCATTTATTCCGTTTATTTATTCTATTACTTTTATTTATTACTATTAATTTGTTACTTCTATTTATTCATTTATTACTTCTATTACTCATTTTTAAATTTCATTTTTTAATTTATTCTTGTCATTTATTACTTTTATTACTTTTTTGGATCTTTAAGGATTTTTACATATAGTATATCATCTGTGATTACTGACAGTTT
>NW_027893163.1:0-240 GCF_054177405.1 Leptonychotes weddellii | reverse complement strand
GCGGACACGCAATGTTGCATTAGTTTCGGGTGTACAACACGGTGACTCACGAGTTCATACATCCTGCTGTGCTCACAGGTTGTAGCCGCCATCCGTCACCACACACGCTGTCACAGTATCACTGACTGTATTCCTCCCGCTGGGCCTTTTACGCCCGTGACTTACTCATTCCACAACTGGAAGCCTGTATCTCCCGCCCGCCTCACCCATTTTGCCCATCCCCCCAACCCCTTTGCCTCT
>NW_027893162.1:0-240 GCF_054177405.1 Leptonychotes weddellii | reverse complement strand
TAGTGGATACCTGTTGTTGAGACGTGTGTGATAAGAACTCCGGCTGTAGGGCGTGGAGGACCATGAAAAGTGGCTTTGCTTCTTCAAGCCTCGGTTTCATTGTCTGTTAAATGGGGATAATTTCATCTATCCACGATAAGACGGTGGAACGGAGGGAGACAAATAGCTGGTACATAATACAGGTACTTAGAACATGTCAATTTTCGTTCTTCTCTCCCCAGGTTGGCTTCACTGAAGGAG
>NW_027893161.1:0-240 GCF_054177405.1 Leptonychotes weddellii | reverse complement strand
TGAAAAAGATGCCCTCTAAACTAGGTGTTTAAAGGGGGATCAAAGGGGGAATGATAAGGAAACTCTGTGTCCTAAGATGGCCGACCAAGCCAGCGAGAGAGTCCCAGTCCTTGCCCTGGGGCTCTTCTGGGTTCTTCTCCCTGCTCTGCTTCCCCTGCGCACCAATCTTGGTCCTTCTCCGTGCCCCACTTTGCGCATGTGCCAAAAATGTCAACTATGCGGAAATACAAGTGTATAAAT
>NW_027893160.1:0-240 GCF_054177405.1 Leptonychotes weddellii | reverse complement strand
TTGTCCTTGGCCAGTATGTTCTCCTTTTTATTTCTAGAAGCCTCTAGTGATTACCTCTATTAGCAGCAGTGGATGCTATAGGTCTAGTTGAAAATAATAGGGGGCGGAGCAAGATGGCGGAGGAGAAGGAGACCTGGATTTCGTCTCCTCTCAGGAATTCAGCTGGATAGGGATCAAACCATTCTGAACACCTACAAACTCAACAGGAGATCGAAGAAAAGAAGAGCAACAACTCTCTCA
>NW_027893159.1:0-240 GCF_054177405.1 Leptonychotes weddellii | reverse complement strand
GAAAATGATGCCCTCTAAACTAGGTGTTTAAAGGGGGATCAAAAGGGGGAATGATAAGGAAACTCTGTGTCCTAAGATGGCCGACCAAGCCAGCGAGAGAGTCCCAGTCCTTGCCCTGGGGCTCTTCTGGGTTCTTCTCCCTGCTCTGCTTCCCCTGCGCACCAATCTTGGTCCTTCTCCGTGCCCCACTTTGCGCATGTGCCAAAAATGTCAACTATGCGGAAATACAAGTGTATAAAT
>NW_027893158.1:0-240 GCF_054177405.1 Leptonychotes weddellii | reverse complement strand
TTGAAAAAGATAGCAAATCAGATCCCTCCTTGATATATTTTAAAATACCAGATGAGTTAAAAGTATTTACAAAACAAAACTTCAAAATTTTAGAAGTAGGGGGGCGGAGCAAGATGGCGGAGGAGTAGGAGACCTGGATTTCGTCTCCTCTCAGGAATTCAGCTGGATAGGGATCAAACCATTCTGAACACCTACAAACCCAACAGGAGATCGAAGAAAGGAATAGCAACAACTCTCTGA
>NW_027893157.1:0-1572 GCF_054177405.1 Leptonychotes weddellii | reverse complement strand
AAAAAAAAAAGTTAACTACGTGAGGTGTTGATTAACTTGGTGGAAATCCTTTCCCAGTGTATACATACCAAATCATCTCATTGAACATTATATATTACAACTGTTTGTCAATTATACCGCAATAGAGCTGAAAACAAGGCTCGAGTCAATCAAAAAATAACTATGAATGTAGTGGAGAAATGCAGAACATTTTGCTATGTGATAACTATTGTATTAGTGTTCAAATATGTATATCCATGAGATACACAAACACATGATTTGTGCTTATAAAAGAGAGAGAGAACCATGAATACTTTTGATGCAAAACACAAGAGTCACAATAAATATACCTCAAGTGGCAGAGAATCAGCAAATATGATCCTTGGAACAGTTTTAGATAATAAAATTGTCTATAGGGGTTAAAAATAGTAAATATAAAGTCAATATACATGTAAGCATGCTCCTCAGGATATAATGTTATAATGCAGAATAACACTACATGAGAATCTAGGGTAGAACTCACCCATGACTCCCTCTTGGAAGAGAGGAAATGGAATGTTTGAAATGACAGTCATTGCAATGTAGATTGCAAAACAATGAGCAAGGATATAAAAACACTGCCTGCAATATAATCTTCAGAATCCGTGCCTTTTCAGGCTGTCCTGCTGGGTTCTGGAGGGGGAGCACCACTGTGGTGGACTATGGAATGACATCACCAAGTGTATTGTGTCCTGGTTCCATTTAAAATTACTGTAAGAGATTTAAAATAAATTCTTGCTTATTCAGCAAAGTTATTGAATCAAATATTTTTACTCATAAGCTTTATGTTTTTTCATGTTCTATGCCATACTTTCCACAAAACGTTTGAGTGACCTAGAAAAGTGCCATCTGTGAGAACAAAGGATGATTCTTTCCGAGAATTTAACAATTATTTTGTTCATTAATTTTTTAGTCTTTTTTTTTTTTTTAAAGATTTTGTTTATTTTTATTTATTTGACAGAGAGAGAGAAACAGCATGAGAGGGGATAGGGTCAGAGGGAGAAGCAGGCTCCCCGCCGAGCCGGGAGCCAGATGTGGGACTCGATGCCGGGACTCCGGGATCATGACCTGAGCCGAAGGCAGTCGCTTAACCAACTGAGCCACCCAGGCGCCCTTGTTCATTAATTTTTTAAAGATTTATTTATTTTAGAGAGACAGAGAGAGAGAGAGTTGGGGGAGGGGCAGAAGGAGAGGGAGAGAAATCCCCAAGCAGACTTCTCACTGAGCGCAGAGCCCAACACTGGGCTCGATCTCAGGACCCTGAGATCATGACCTGATCCAAAACCAAGAGTAGGACGCTTAACCCAGTGAGCCACGCAGGCGCCCCCATTTTGTTCATTATTGATCATTCTATTGTTCATCCTTTTTCACATATAAACCTCATAGTCTCTTTCAATACTTACTGAAAGGCTTTCTTATGCCTGTCATGGCAGAAAAAGGAAATAATCTTAATACACATTATATATATTATCCTAATTTTATAAAAAGTTATTTAAATATCTGAAATATTAACATTATTTATTTTTGTATACGCATATATATAAATGCAATTCT
>NW_027893156.1:0-240 GCF_054177405.1 Leptonychotes weddellii | reverse complement strand
TATCTAACCGTCGTTATTGGCGAATATCTCATTTCTTCCAGAGCTCTCCCACCCCACTTGGGCCAGACGTGAACATATAGCAACTTGTTTAAAATAATATCTACTCACGACTAGGTGCGGGTCAAGCCTTGTGCTAAACTCTGGAATGACAGGGATAAAAGAGCTAACGTCTTTCTAAAGGAACTAAGAGTTAGGGGGGAGGAAAATGCACATGAATAGCTGTGGGCCTCAGCCTTCCTC
>NW_027893155.1:0-240 GCF_054177405.1 Leptonychotes weddellii | reverse complement strand
GGCCAATGGGCTGATCAATACTCTGTCAGCTGAAGCTTCCTGGCAGGGGACCGATTCCCAGAACTGGGCTCTCAAGACGGGACTGTGACAGGCAGGGACACGGGAGACCTGGCTTCCTGGATGCCCTGGCCGGTGGGTGGTCTCAGGTCTCCAGTAGTGGCTCTGACAAGGGCCTCCTCAGTCCCAGTGGGAGGATCTCAGGATCTGCCCGCAAGTGAGGGCAGGACCACGGGGCGCGTG
>NW_027893154.1:0-240 GCF_054177405.1 Leptonychotes weddellii | reverse complement strand
TTTTTTTTTTTTTTAAGATTTTATTTATTTATTTGAGAGAGAGAGAATGAGAGAGAACACATGAGAGGGGATAGGGTCAGAGGGCAAAGCAGACTCCCTGCCGAGCAGGGAGCCCGATGCGGGACTCGATCCAGGGACTCCAGGATCATGACCTGAGCCGAAGGCAGTCGCTTAACCAACTGAGCCACCCAGGCGCCCTCTAGCTGACTTCTAATAACAGTAATCACTACAATTTTTTGC
>NW_027893153.1:0-240 GCF_054177405.1 Leptonychotes weddellii | reverse complement strand
TGATTGTCTTCATCTCTGGCCAAATTTAGTCATAGCCTATCTAAATATTTTGTTATCTAAATACTGTCATAAATTGTTAATGTATGGTTTTTAATTGTTACCTAAATACTGAATCATACTTTGTTAACTTCTTTTTTTCTTTTTAAAAAATATTTATTTATTTGAGAGAGAGAGAGAGCATGCTCATGAGTTGGGGGGAGGGGGAGATGTCAGGGTTGGGAGAGAGGGAGATGGAGAGAC
>NW_027893152.1:0-240 GCF_054177405.1 Leptonychotes weddellii | reverse complement strand
GGCCAATGGGCTGATCAATACTCTGTCAGCTGAAGCTTCCTGGCAGGGGACCGATTCCCAGAACTGGGCTCTCAAGACGGGACTGTGACAGGCAGGGACACGGGAGACCTGGCTTCCTGGATGCCCTGGCCGGTGGGTGGTCGCAGGTCTCCAGTAGTGGCTCTGACAAGGGCCTCCTCAGTCCCAGTGGGAGGATCTCAGGATCTGCCCGCAAGTGAGGGCAGGACCACGGGGCGCGTG
>NW_027893151.1:0-240 GCF_054177405.1 Leptonychotes weddellii | reverse complement strand
TTGTTCCCTGAAAGCTTTCCATACCACTTTGGAGGACGAGTGTGAAAATGGTGGCCTCCCAATCTCTGGCCCTGGAGGAGCCGAGAACTCGGGGCCAACTCCTCAGTGAGCCCCCAGAGAAAAGCAGTCAATCACTCCCATCTCCTGCTCCACTCCATGCTCACCCAGCCTGTGACCCAGCATTTCTATCTCTGGCACAGGACCCCGTTTGGAGTCTCCAAACCCAGCAGATTCCTGCAG